>NC_053023.1:353213702-353343075 GCF_003073215.2 Triticum urartu
GTGATGGGCTAAGTTGGGACACCCCTGCAGGGTTTGAACTTTCAAAAGCCATGCCCGCGGTTATGAGGCAGATGGGAATTTGTTAATGTCCGGTTGTAGAGAACTTGACACTTAACTTATTTAAAATGCATCAACCGCGTGTGTAACCGTGTTGGTCCCTTTTCGGCGGAGTCCGGGAAGTGAACACGGTTATTGTGTTATGCCTGAACGTAAGTAGTTTCAGGATCACTTCTTGATCACTTCTAGCTTCACGACCGTTGCGTTGCTTCTCTTCTCGCTCTTACTTGCGTATGTTAGCCACCATATATGCTTAGTGCTTGCTGCATATCCACCTCACTACCCTTTCCTACCCATAAGCTTAAATAGTCTTGATCTCGCGGGTGTGAGATTTCTGAGTCCTCGTGACTCACAGATACTTCCAAACAGTTGCAGGTGCCGATGATACCAGTGCAGGTGGCGCAACCGAGCTCAAGTGGGAGCTCAATGAAGATCTTGTTTGTTGTGTTGTTTCATTTCCTGTTGATCAGTAGCGGAGCCCAGTTGGGACGATCGCGGATCTTGCAATTGGGGTTGTATTCTTTTATTTTGGTTCCGTAGTCGGACCTTGATTGTATTTTGGGTGATGTATGTTTAATTTGTATTTGTGTGAAGTGGCGATTGTAAGCCGACTCTTTATCCCTTTCTTATTCGGTACATGGGATGTGTAAAGATTACCCCTCTTGCAACATGCCTACCATGCGGCTATGCCTCTAAGTCGTGCCCCGACACCTGGGAGATATAGCCGCATTGTGGGTGTAACAAGTTGGTATCAGAGCCATCCCCAACTTAGGAGCCCCCTGCTTGATCGAATCGCTGATGTTGTTGAGTCTAGAACAAAATGTTTTGAGTCTTAGGATTATATATATCGGAGAGTAGGATTCTTTTTACTCCTTAGTCCCTTCGTCGCTCTGGTGAGGCCTCCTGACGTAGAAGTTTTGACTTTTCTCTCCTCAAATTTCACGAATTTTTTTTAGGATCACGCGGGTATCTTGGAATCGTTCCGATGGTTTTGTGACGAGAACATTCTTCTTGGTGCCTCCTGACATTTAGGGGTTGTGGCAGTGTCCCGGGGAGTTGAGCTCCGAGGTGTTGTCGTCACAATTTTCTCGTTGCAGTTCTTTAATAACTGAGTTCACCGACATCAAAAATCTCTTTTATGCAGTTGTTGGTGAGATAACCTCGATGCCACCCAGTACTGGGGCGGGAGTTCAGGAGTATTGCCATAACTCATATAACGGATGCTTTTCGGAAGTTGAGGCACATGATTTCCGAAGGTCTCTTGTTTATGTGTTGAAGGATGGATACAGCTGGATGTACGGATTGTTAGTTTGGGTTAGATATTATGCTTCCCCTATATCCGCAACACCTGATTGCATAACCAGAAAGTTTCGGGAGTTTATAAGTGGGAATTCAAGTATATCTTAGGATATCTTTCCAACAAACACATGATACGATATGGGGTCTATCTTATGTTTGTTTCCGGCTTATTTTCAAGCCAATCCTTTGTTTTGTTTTTCAGTTGTGGTATTCGAGTTGCTTCGAAGTCAAGTGTTGATTCCATACCTTTCCTAAGTGGTGTTCTCATATTTCTATGTGAATACTAATCCTTCTTGATCATCAAGTTCATCTTTTCAATTTCTTCTCAACCGGTGTGCTCCTCTTCAAGTGGATCCGATCATTTTCAACATCCGCAAGATCAACTCAAAGTATTCTCAATGTTATTTGTTAAATCCTCCCAAGTTGCCTTTGTTTTCCGCCCTCCCACCCTTTTCTTCAAGGACTCGGATTTCTTAATCAAGTATCCATCTTATGGATGTGAAGTCTCTCCATTTTTTCCGACAATGTTCTTATCCGGTGATTCTCAGGAAGATACTAACGGAGCCTCAACTTCATCTTTATTCGTTCTTTTTCCTCTCCGGTGGAGTCAAGTCAAGCTTTGTCGATCATATCCTTTCCTCTTTTCAAATGCTTTCTCATGTCGGTGCACCTCTTAATCATTCACTTCTCGCTATTCTTTTGTTCTGGAGTGCTCAAGATATCTCAGAAGGCTTTTCTTTTCATTCAAGATCCGTTCAACCTATTTCGAGGTTGTTATCTCATTCAAGCCATTTAATTCAACCGGTGCAATCTCCCTTTTAAGTAATCGTTCAACGGTGTTTCTTTTGAGTGGGCCCTAACCCACAGGTCTTTTTCAAGGATCTTACCTGACTCTTCTAATTCTTTTCGGAGTTATTCTCAAATTCATCGCAAAAATTTAACGTAAGAATGAATTATCATCAGTCAAATGTCTTCCCCAAGATCTTTCAAATTCTTTCATCGTTGGTTCAACCTTTTTCCAATTTTCATTCCGGAGTACCTCAACAATTCATGGTGGTGTTTCTCATCGTCGTTCTCGAATTTGAAGACCGAAGGAGATTTTTCTCTTAATCTTGTCCATCCTCTCGAAGATTCATGATTCTAGCCTGATGCCATCCTCTCATAATTGTTTTCGATTTGAGAATTCTTTTCACCCATCCGGAGCAATTCAACAGTCTTTTCAGTTTGTTCCTCCGAAGGCCATCATTTCGGGTTTATTCATTCTCAGCTTTCAGCTCTCATTCTCCAAATTTTACCAGTGCATCATTCAAGTATTCTCTAATCAGTTCGTGATATCTTCGTTCTCTTGCATCTTGATTCACCCCTTTACTTCGTTTGTTTTCAATTCTTACGGTGGGTCATTCAAGATTTCTCTTCCTTCGTTATCATATCAATTTATTCGTTGTTTCAATCCTACCGGTGGTTCGTCGAAGACCTTCTCAAGTTTACGCTATATCTATCTTAATCCTTTCTATGAGAATAAGTAGTATGCCAAATCCGTTGCTTGTCGTCAATCTAAATTGAAGAAGGATAATCATAATGTAACTCTTATTCTTGTTTCATCGAGTGAATTCAATTCCTTATTCCGGAGGTTCATCAAATTCTTTATTTTCCCGGAGTTCCAAGATCTCTCCACTATATCACCACGAAGATTCATCTAAATCATTGCAAGGATTCACCTTGTGTTTGCAACTTCTCTTTCTTTTTATCATCCTTTTATTACCGGAGTTCTTCATGGAGGCTCTACATGGTAGTTCGTCAAGGATTCTTTGCATTCTTCTATTGTTCTTCAAGATTTCTCTTGAAGTTATGATCCACCAAGCTATACTCCAAAATAAACATGGTGTTCAACACATGTCTTGTTTTGAGGAGTTCAAGTATTCTTCATCTTCCATTCTAAAGTGCAATTCTTCCTACCTTATCTCTTGAGATGGTGTTATGTCATTCTTGACAATTTCCCTTCATGCTTCATGATTCACAAATTTTCCGGAATGACATATTTTAAACCCATCATTTTCAATTCGTTCATGAGTTTCTTTGCAACCCATCAATCTCTTCATTGGAGTTATCTTGGGTTACATTTCACCTACAGATTTCCCTAAGGATTTTTGCTATTTACGGTGCTCTTAAATGACCCAAGTTCTTCTTTTATCCTCATGGTGAAATAAGTTTCGCGTCTCCTTGTTGATATAAATCCAATCTATTTGTTTCCGTAGTGGCAGAATTTCACCTCAATTTTGAGAAGTTTTCCATAAGCCCACTATAAGCTTATTCGTTTCGTCATTGGTTATCCAACAACTCCGTTCAACCTTTTCTTTCTAAGCATGCTCTTTCAATTTTATTTGCGAGAGTTGTCATTCTTCTTCTCCGTTCTTTTCTTTCCAACCATCTATTTTTCCATTCATTTGTTCCGGAGGCATGGTGATGTTGCTCTCTTCGTCCTATCATCTCGTTTTGCCAAGATCATGCTCTTTCATTTGTCTATCCATTCAACCTAAGTGTCGTGCCCTCTCTTCAAGTTCTTCCAATTTTGTCAAGTTTTACCTCCCTTCTCAACCGGAGTGCTGTTTGAAATCTTTCTTACCCATTGTGCCATTCTTTCAATAGTTCCGGAGGCAGAGTGTTGTTGATCTCATCAAGTATCCTCTCATCTTGTCAAATTCATGTTCAATTCCTTTCATTTACAGTCAGAGTGCTGTCCAAATTATATCATTATTTTTCCTTCTCTATCTTGTTTTAACCGGAGTGTTCTGGCTATCATTCCTCTTCTAACCGGAGTCTCATCCAAGTGCTATAATGTTGCCAAGTTCATATTCTATGCCTTCCATTTCCAACCAGAGTGTTGTCGTATTTGATCTTTATCATTCCTTGTACATCTAGTTTCAACCAGAGTGCTTGCATGTACTTCTTATACATTGCACCCCTTTTCTTATGTCTTTCAACCTACAAGGTTCTAGTAATGTTCCTTGTTCCTCTTTTCTAACAGAGTGTTTTCAACTTCGTTCATCTCCGTTGTATTCTTTCTTTCAAGTTTTCAACATCTCAAGGTTCTTTGGTTTCACTCGTTTGTCAAAGAAGCAACTTTGTTTTACCTCTTCATCTTTCATTTTCCCTCCGGTGCCATCCTTGATCTCGGGACGAGATCCTCTTGTAGTGGTGGAGTGTTGTAACGCCCCGAGACCGTTGCGCCAGGTGTCTTCCAGTTATTCGTTGTCTTTGCCATGTCATTTGCTTGCATGTTGCATCTTGCCATGTCATCATGTGCATTGCATCATCATGTTTTCAAAACCCGCATCCGTCCAGGTCTCCCCGTCCTCTCCGTTGTCCGTTCTGAGCCCAACCACACTTGCACACGCCCGCGGCATGTCCGAAATATTATTTTATAAGTGGCCGGAAAATGTTCTCGGAATGGGGTGAAAGTTGGCATGCGGTGTTGTTATGTTGTTAGTATGTCGCCTGCCAAGTTTCATCGCATTCGGAGTTCGTTTGACACCCCAACGATTAACTATATCGGCAATATAGCCGGTCAAACGTCGGACATTTTCGGCCTCCGAAAATTGTTGCCGGGCTTTCCCTCCCTTTCCTTCCTAGACCGTCTACACAGTCCACTACCTACCGCCAGGCCCAATCTAACCTCTCTCGTCAGGCCGCGGCCCTCCTTGCGCGCGCATCCGAAAGCTGTCCCGGACCCGACCCGGGCAGTCGTCACCGTTGGGTCTGGATCATCCCCAAATATCTATAAAACATCATCGTTTTCTTATTTGGACTTCCTAGTCTATTTTTCTCAACCGCTCGATTTTAATTAGACGACTGGATTAGCCCCTACCCAAAAATCCTATTGCTATATATAGTCCAACCCTAGACCAATCCCTAAAACCAAGGCTTCTTGTCCCATCGCGCCGCCACCCGCTCAATCCCCATCGGGATCACCCACAACCAACCACCATCCATCCCATCGATCCATCTCTAGTCAATGACCGCCGACGCTCAGCTCCCGTAGCAACCCAACTCCAATCTCCCCGCGCATCCTGCCTGCCTCCGGCAACCGCGTCGGCGGGTGCCACCGCCCAGAGTATCGCTGGAGTTCTCTGCCAGCGTCCAGGCCAGCCCCGCGCCCTGCCTCTCCCCATCCTTCCATAGTTCTCCCTCACCTCACCTCTCTTTTTCTCTAGGAAGCCGCCAAGGACGCGAAGCCGCCGAGCCTCCCGAGCTCCTCGACCACATCCTCGCACGTTCGAACCCCGCGCCCGTCCTCGTGACTAGCTGCGTCACCGACGACCAGGCGCCCCTGCATCCTCACTCCTGCCCGCGCCCTAAGGACCCCTCCCTCGTGTCGCTCGGGAGCAGGCCAGAGCTCCGCGTCATGCAGCTTGTCCCGCGCGGCCGCACCCGAGGACCCTCCCGCCGGACCAGTAGGACCGGCTCCGCCGCGCCCTGTTTCTTCCTCCTCGAGGAGATGCTCCTCGTCGCCTTGCACATCGCCCGAGCCCCCCCCCCTCGCGCTAACTCCTTATTTCCCTTCTACTTTCCCTATCTCATCTCTCTCTCTTGATCTGCATGTTCGAACAGGAGACCATGGAGCCGCTGTCTTCAAGATGTCGACTGGCCAAAGCTTCAACGCCGGCCAAGATCTTCTCCGGTCCTTGAACCGCGAGGGATTTCCGCATTGCGCGTGCTTCCCGTCCGTCACCGTAAATACCTACGCCAACGTGCCTCTTCCTCAGCCATAGCAATCCCCGGCCTCCTCCGCTTCGCGGTGACCGGATGCTTCCAACCCCGCTGCCGCAAGGATGAGCCCCACGCCGGAGCTGCCTCTTCTCGTGCGCCGGTCAAGAACCCCATCCCTGCCTCCAGATCGCCGTGCTGCCCCACCGGAGAGCGCCAAGTCCATCGCCGGTCTCCCCTGTTTCTGCGTGCGAGCACGCGAGGATGGTGACCGCAGCGCCAAGTCCCGCTGGGTTCAGCCCACTCCATTGACCGCGACCGCCCGAGCCGGCCTACTGCTGTTGTTGACCGCGTCCTTGCTTCCAGATCCAGCCCAGCTCGCGTCAAGCCGGCCCATGAGGCCTGGTGAGCTTCAGGTCCAGGTCCCATGCTGCTATCGGGCCATTCAGATTCGGCCCATAGTGTTTTTTCCCTACTGCTGCGATTTTCGCAATTTTCTAGAGACTACAGTTTTTACATAAAAGTCCCCCTAGTTCATGCATTTAATAAATCACAAATGGTGCATAGGATTAAAATGAGTTATATATGAAAAATGACTAGAATTCCATCTAGTTTCATAATATGCCACTTTCATGCATGTTAAAAATGTTTAACTTGATGTTTGCATTAATTTGCTCTTATGCCATGTTAAAATGCTTTAATTCATAACTAAATAACCGTAGCTTAGTTTTAAATAAACTTTATATGTAAATGGGGTAGAAAAATGCCTAGTTTAACATGATGTACTTACTTTGCATGTTTAACAACTCTAAAATATGGTTTAGGGCAGAACAGTACCAAATTCAAATATTGCACTGGGAATTTTCTGGATTTGTTGTTTGTTATATCCGGCCTCATTTAAACTTGCCTAGATAGGTAGTCTTCATACGCTTCACCTCTTGCCATGCTAACCAACATTTAATATTGTTGAGTACATAAACGGGAGAGAACTAAATAAATCATGTGGTGTTTCGTCAATAGGCAACTCGTTGCATATGGAGCTCCACTTAACTTGTAGTGTTGGTTGTTGCACTTTGCCATGCCATACCTCATTAAACCGGAAATGCATCGTCCTTGGTTGTGCATCATGCCATGCTTATGTGATGGTTGTTTACTATGTTGCTTGCTTCTTTCCGGGTTGCTTCTCTCATTAGCTTCGGTTTCGTTCCGGAGTTGTGAGGATTCGTTCGACTACGTCCATTTGTCTTCTTCATGGACTCGTTCTTCTTCCTTTCGGGATCTCAGGCAAGACGACCATACCCTCGAAATCACTTCTATCTTTGCTTTCTAGTTGTTCGTTCTATCGGTATGCCGCGTTACCTACCACTTGCTATATCATGCCTCCCATATTGCCATGTCAAGCCTCTAACCCACCTTTCCTAGCAAACCATTGTTTGGCTATGTTACCGCTTTGCTCAGCCCCTCTTATAGCGTTGCTAGTTGCAGGTGCAGTTGAAGTTTGTTCCATGTTGGAACCTGGATATAATGGGATATCATAATATCTATTATTTAATTAATGCATCTATATACTTGGTAAAGGGTGGAAGGCTCGGCCTTATGCCTGGTGTTTTGTTCCACTCTTGCCGCCCTAGTTTCCGTCATACCGGTGTTATGTTCCTAGATTTTGCGTTCCTTACGCGGTTGGGTGTTATGGGAACCCCTTGACAATTCGCTTTGAATAAAACTCCTCCAGCAAGGCCCAACCTTGGTTTTACATTTGCCTAACAACATATTACCCTTCCCATGGGTCGGCCAACCCGAGGGTCATCTTTATTTTAACCCCCCGGGCCAGTGCTTCTCTAAGTGTTGGTCCAAACCGAGCCGCCTGCGGGGCCACCTCGGGGAAACTCGAGGGCTGGTTTTACTCATAGCCTGTCTCATCCCGTGTTGCCCTGAGAATGGGATACATGTGACTCCTATCGGGATTATCGGCACATCGGGTGGCTTTGCTGGTCTTGTTTTACCATTGTCGAAATGTCTTGTAATCGGGATTCCGAGCCTGATCGGGTCTTCCTGGGAGAAGGAATATCCTTCGTTGACCATCAGAGCTTGTTATGGGCTAAGTTGGCACACCCCTGCAGGGTTTGAACTTTCGAAAGCCATGCCCGTGGTTATGAGGCGGATGGGAATTTGGTAATGTCCGGTTGTAGAGAACTTGACACTTAACTTATTTAAAATGGATCAATCGAGTGTGTAGCCGTGATGGTCTCTTTTCGGTGGAGTCCGGGAAGTGAAAATGGTTCTTGTGTTATGCTTGAACGTAAGTAGTTTCAGAATCACTTCTTGATCACTTCTAGCTTCACGACCATTGCGTTGCTTCTCTTCTCGCTCTTACTTGTGTATGTTAGCCACCATATATGCTTAGTGCTTGCTGCGGGTCTACCTCACTACCCTTCCCTTCCCATAAGCTTAAATAGTCTTGATCTCGCGGGTGTGAGATTGTGTAGCGACCAGACCTCAAACGGTCCAATCTCTATGCTCCGGTGTCATCCTTGGATCAGTAATGCTGACACCACACAGTACTTGAAGGATTTATAGCAGAGTAACAATCACACACTTATTACATCGAGTGTCTCCAAAGATAACTTTTTACAATAAAAATGGCTTAAGGCCATCTCATAACGATAACAGCGGAAGGCTTGGAAGATAAGTGAGTCCATCAACTCCAACGGCATCACTGAGTATAGAACCATGACCTAAAACTCCTTAATCGTCGTCTGAAAAGTCTGCAACATTAACATTGCAGCCCGAAAACGGGTCAGCACATGGAATATGCTGGCAATGTAACACATAGAGAATAATGGAATGAAACAGCTATACTATATGCATATTTGGCTGGTGGAGAGCTCTATGGTTACAGTTTTGCGTAAAGCCAATTTTTCCCTACTGCAAAGGAATAAATTTATTTTACTATTATGGTGGTTGTTAAACATTGAGAATGGTTGACAGCATTCTCAATCCCAATTAAACATCATCATTAAACAAACCCAACAAAATTAATCTTTAGAGTAACATGTTGAGATTCACATGATAATCCAGGTACTAGATACTCAAGATGTCCATAACCGGGGACACGGCTAACCATGGTTAGTTTATACACTCTGCAGAGGTTTGCGCACTTTTCCCCACAAGACTCGATCTCCTCCGTTTGGTTTCTCGCACTACACGGTGTTTGAGAAACGGATGACCGAGACATAGTCTTTCAGAAGCGCTAGCACCTTACGATGGGTAGACCGTACCACCTACATCCCCTACATCTGCTAGTCTACCACTGTAAGAGTTCACATGACTTAGTCCACTATGCTAGAGCCCATAATAGCTTGTGGCTGCACACGGAAGTTTCTAGCATGAATAATCTCATGATCCCTTTGAGCCTGGGTGGCGGTCCAAAAGAAAACAGGCAATCCTGGAATACCCAGGTGCCTCAATCCACCCAGATGTGTGTTTAGGTTGCCTCCTTAAGTAAACCATTAATTAACAAAGCTCACATCTGTCATGGATACACTCACCCAATCCACGTCTACTAGCATAGCATAGCAATAATAAGCAAACATAGAAGTAACTCCCAAAGGTTTGATAATTAGACAGGTAATAGGTACTACCTCAACTACTTCCCAAACCCACAATTTAATTAGATCCTAATCATGCAATGTGTAAGGATTGATCTAATGCAATAAAACTGGGTAGTAGGAGGTATGATCAAAGTGTTACTTGCCTTGCTGATGATCCGGGAAACCTAGTGATTCGAAGTAACAAGCGGCGCGCTCCGGGTACTCTATCGCAAACAAGCAAGCACACAATAAGTACTCAACTAATGCACAGGTAAAACTCAAATAAGATATTTAACCAGAAAGTTCAACTTAAGAACTCCGGTTGGCAAAAAGAATCGAATCGAACGAAGCAACGAAAAACAAACGGCAAAAGAAACAGGCTTCATTTACTATTCTGGATCTAAGGCAATTTTTATGGAAGCAAAAACTTGTTTAAGTTGGTTAAACGGAAAGAGGGTTTCGAGACGAAACTCCTGGCGCTTGAATCGCCTGATTTCAATAAACGAGCGAAAAGATAAACTAAAACGAAAATCGCATCAGAAATGACGATCAGAAAATCGCGGATTTAATCCGAGAAAAAGAAAAACGACGAACAGTTTAACGAACGAACGTTCGTTAACTGAATCTAAACTAAGAATGCGTTCGTTAAAATGAACGAACGAGCGAACGCTCGCTAACTAGCCTAAACCAGAAAAAAAAACCGATCTAAAGAAAAAACGAAACAAAAAAACCGACCAAAACCGAACGGTTTTTTTGGGAAAACTGGCGGCGGGATCGAGGTAAACCTCGGGAGGCGGGACGGCGGCGGAGGCTCCGGCGAGGCGGCGGCGGCAGGCGGCGGCGGTGGCGGGCGGGGCGGCGGCGGCGGTGGGCGGCGTCGGGCGTGGGCGGCGGCGGCGGGCGCGGGGTTCGAAGAGGGGCGGCTAGGGTTTCGGCCCGGGGTGGGCCGGCAGCTTATAAAGGTTGGGTCCGGGGGAGTCCGGGCCTAGCACAGCCCGTAGGATGGTTCAGACGTTTTTTTTTTAAACTTACGCTCGAAAAAAAACAAAAGGACTACTAAACCCACTCCAAAATTCCCGAAATATATTTTCCCCGGCTTCTAAAATCAAGCCGCACAGGATGAACATTTATTTGGGGCCTAAATTCAATCTTGAAAAACACGCATTTTTCGTAAATTCAAATAAAATAGCAAATAAAACCAAATAAAATCTTATTTGATTTTTTTATTAAATCCTCAATATTTCTTTATTTAGGGAAAGTCATTTTATTCCCTCTCTCATATTTTTGTAATAGAAATAATTGATGATAAAATAAATAAAATTAAATGATCCTATTTTCAAAATTTGAGACAACTCGAATATGAAAATAACGAAATCCCCAACTCTCTCCGAGGGTCCTTGAGTTGCGAAAAATTTCTAGGATCAACCAAAATGCAATAAATATGATATGCAATGATGATCTAGTGTATAACATTCCAGATTGAAAATTTGGGATGTTACAAACCTACCCCCCCTTAAGATGAATCTCGCCCTCAAGATTCGGGTTGGCTAGAAAATAGGTGAGGGTGGTCCTTCAGCAAATCTTCCTCTCATTCCCAGGTGGCTTCATCCTCCGTGTGGTGGCTCCATTGAACCTTGCAAAACTTGATAACCTTGCTGCAGGTGACTCGACTGGCATACTCTAGAATCTTAACTGGTTTCTCCTCATAGGTCAAATCACTGTCCAACTGAATTGCTTCCAGTGGTACCGTATCTCTCAGCGGTATGTCGGCCATCTCTGCGTGGCACTTCTTCAACTGGGATACATGGAACACGTCGTGAACTCCTGAAAATCCTTCGGGCAATTCCAACTTATAGGCAACTTCTCCCATACGCTCCAAAACTTGGTATGGGCCTACAAAACGTGGTGCTAACTTTCCCTTAAATCCAAAGCGCTTAACTCCTCGAAGTGGTGATACTCGAAGATAGACTCGGTCTCCGACTTCGTAAATTGTCTCCTTGCGTTTAGAATCTGCATAACTCTTCTGCCTGGATTGAGCTACCTTCAGCCTGTCGCGAATAAATTTCACTTTCTGTTCAGACTCCTTTATCAGATCTGGTCCAAACAACTGGCGATCTCCAACTTCATCCCAGGACAATGGGGTCCTGCACCTCCTTCCATACAAGGCTTCGAAAGGGGCCATCTTCAAACTGGATTGATAGATGTTGTTGTAAGAGAACTCTGCATGTGGCAAATTCTCATCCCAACTAGATCCATAATCTAGCGCACAAGCTCTTAGCATATCCTCCAAAATCTGATTTACTCTCTCGGTCTGTCCATCTGTCTGCGGGTGGAAAGCTGTGCTAAACTCCAGTCTGGTTCCCAAAGTCTCATGCAACTGATTCCAGAACTTTGAGGTAAACTGGGTTCCTCTATCCGATACAATGCTCCTTGGAACTCCATGCAGACATATGATCCTAGTCATGTATACCTTTGCCAACTTTGCACTGGTATAGGTAGTCTTCACTGGAATGAAATGAGCTACCTTTGTCAAATGATCGACTACAACCCATATCGATCATAGCCTGAACGTGTTCTGGGCAATCCTGTGATGAAATCCATGCCTAGCTTATCCCACTTCCATTCGGGTATCGGCAATGGTTGTAGCAATCCTGTTGGCTTCTGATGCTCTGCCTTCACTCTCTGACATACATCACAAACTGCTACATATTCCGCAATATCCTTCTTCATTCCGGTCCACCAGAAAATATCCTTCAAATCCAAATACATCTTGGTATTTCCTGGGTGAATCGAGTATGGTGAGTCATGGGCCTCTTGCGGAATTAGCTTCCTAATCTCCGGATCATTTGGTACATAGACACGGTCTTCAAACCATAAGGTATCTTGCTCATCCTCATGAAATCCCTTAGCTTTTCCTTTGTTCATTTTCTCCTTAATGGAAGCAATTTCCTTGTCAGTCCTTTGAGCTTCTCTGATCTTATCCATTAAAGTAGACTGAGTCTCCAATGCTGCTACATAGCCTCTTGGAACTATTTCCAAACATAGCTCTCGAAGATTTTCGGCTAACTCCCCTGGTAAATCTCCCGTCATTAGGGTGTTGACATGGCTCTTACGGCTTAATGCGTCAGCTACTACGTTAGCCTTTCCGGGGTGATAATGCAATTTCATATCATAATCCTTGATGAGCTCCAACCATCTCCTTTTTCTGAGGTTCAACTCCTTCTGTGTGAAAATATACTTCAAAGTCTTGTGATCTGTGTACACCTCGCAATGGTTTCCAATCAGAAAATGTCTCCAAGTCTTCAATGCATGCACTACGGCTGCTAACTCCAAATCATGCGTGGCATAATTCAACTCATGAGGCTTAAGCTGTCGTGAGGCATATGAAACAACTCTGCCTTCCTGCATAAGCACTGCTCCAAGTCCTCGTCGTGAAGCATCGCAATACACCTCATAATCCTTGGTCTGGTCCGGTAAAATCAACACGGGTGAGGTAACCAAACGTTTCTTCAACTCCTGAAAACTAGCCTCACATTCCTCCATCCATATGAACTTGATATCCTTCTTCAACAACTCAGTCATAGGCTTCGCAATCTTTGAGAAATTCACAATAAACCTCTGGTAGTATCCTGTGAGTCCAAGAAAACTCCGGATCTCTCCCACGGTGGTTGGTGCTTCCCACTTGGTCACGGTATCAACTTTAGTGGGATCTACTGCTACACCTTCTCCGGATATAACGTGTCCGAGAAATCCAACTTCCTTCAACCAAAACTCACATTTGCTAAATTTGGCATATAATTGATGTTCTCTGAGCTTTCCAAGAACCAAACGCAAATGCTCCTTATGCTCCTCTTCATTCTTTGAGTAAACCAGGATATCATCAATGAACACTACGACGAACTTATCCAAGAACTCCATAAACACCTTGTTCATCATGTTCATAAAATATGCAGGTGCGTTAGTCAGACCAACTGACATAACGGTATACTCGTACAGCCCATACCTGGTGGTAAAAGCCGTCTTGGGTATATCATGTTCCCGAATCTTCAACTGGTGGTATCCTGATCGCAGATCGATCTTGGAAAATACCTTAGATCCTTGCAATCGATCAAACAGATCATTGATCATCGGTATGGGGTACTTGTTTTTTATGGTTACTTCATTCAATCCTCGATAATCGACAACCATCCTTAATGATCCATCCTTCTTCTCCACTAGAAGTACTGGCGATCCCCAAGGCGATGAACTTGGGCGAATATATCCTTTATCCAGTAACTCCTTAATCTGCTTCTTAATTTCCACCAAATCCTTTGCAGGCATCCTATATGGTCTCTTTGATATTGGCCCTGTGCCTGGCAAAAGCTCAATCAAAACTCAATATCTCTATCCGGTGGCATGCCTGGCAACTCTTCTAGAAATACTTCGGGGAAATCCTTCACTACTGGTACTTCCTCCTGCACTACTCCGGTTAAACAATTTACTTGAGTCCTCTTTGGCACATGTCGGGATACATACTTGATTCTTCCCCCTTCTGGGGTGGTAAGTGAAATTGACTTACTGGCACATTCAATATTCCCTTCATACTTTGATAACCAATCCATGCCTAATATCACATCCAATCCTTGGGATTCCAATACTATTAGGTCCGAGGGAAAAACGTAGTTACCAATCCTTAATGGTAACCGATCACACCATAGACTAGCCATATGTTCTGCTCCAGGCGAGGTTACTAACATGGGGGACCTAAGGGCTTGGGTTGGCAGTTTATACTTATCAACAAATCCCCTTGATATGTATGAATGCGATGCAACCGTATCGAAAAGAACGAGTGCAGTAAATGACTTAACCAAAAACTTACCGATTACTGCATCCGGCTGCTCTTCAACCTCCTCCATGTTAAGGTGTTCACCTGCCCCTGTTGAAAGGGTTCGGCTTCTTCCCAGAGCTTCCATTGCCATTTCCATTCTGGGATTCAGGACATTCATTGGCATAATGTCCGGTCTTCTGGCACTTAAAGAAAGTGACTTGGCTCAGGTCTTTCTTGGCTAGGGTTGATGGGTTGGTGCGGTTCTGGCCGTTGCTTCCTCCATTCCCATTACCATTCCTGGGGCCATTGTGATTGTGTGAACTACCTCCTCCATGGGTATGCTGAAAATGTCCTCCCGGCCTAGGGGTAAATCGTGGCTTCTGCTGAGCTCCTGAACTGTACTTTCCTTGTGCATACTTCCTCTTGCGATTCTCGATTTGCTGCTGCTTCCCTTCAATCATAAGAGCACGATCTACCAACTCCTGGTAGTTGTTGAAGGTTGCTACCATCAATTGCATGCTCAACTCATCATTCAGTCCTTCTAGAAACTTCTCCTGATTAGCTGCATCCGTAGCAATGTCAGTTGTGGCATAACGTGCTAGCTTACTAAATTCCTCCACATACTGGCCAATTGCCCGTCCTCCTTGGCGCAAGTTGCGAAACTCTCGCTTCTTCATGGCCATAGCTCCTGCTGAAACATGGGCAGTACGAAAAGCCTGCTGAAACTAGTCCCATGTGATAGTATCGATAGGGAAAGTGGCTATGAAATTCTCCCACCATGATGCTGCGGGTCCTTCAAGCTAATGTGCGGCAAACTTCACCTTCTCCGCATCAGTGCATCCTGCTGTGGTCAACTCTCTAGCTGTCTTGCGGAGCCAATCATCTGCTACTATTGGCTCGGTGCTACTGGAAAACACTGGCGGATTCAGCCTAAGAAAACGGGCTAAGTGATCAACAGGTGGTGGTGGTGGTGGGTTGTTGTTGTTGTTCCCCTAGTTCTGATTCTGGACTAGTAACTGCATCAATGTGTTCTGCTGCTGGATCAACTAAGTGAGCTCCGGTGGGAAGGTAAATCCGGGGTCAAGTCTCGGAGGCATCTGAGGGTTTAGAAAAGGATGAGATTTAAGAATAGAGGGGGCCTAAAGAGAAAACACTACCCATATGCACATGAGGCAAAAGCAAACAATTCACTTCATCCAATCAACCAAACAAGGGCATACAATCGATCTAACTATCGCAAAAGTGCTCGGGCTACTATATTTACATGGTGGACTACTACTACTGTTGGGGTGGTCTACTAGAAATGTTCTTCGGTTGCAGACTCCATGATATCTGCTCCAGCTTCATCAACATAGTCATCACCGCTATCATCTGGATCCGAGTCGGTGTCGTCGATGATGATGTAGTCTTTCGGGCGAATCTCCTTGGGTTCTTCGTCTTCTTCTACCGATGTAGGGTCTCCCATGAATATTCCAATCTTCTTGATCAGATCGTCATTCTTTTCCACTAATACTTCAATTTCTTCTTCAAAATCTTCACGTGTAGCCTTGAGTTCTTCCTCTAGTTCCTTGATTCTTGTCCTTGCCTTCTTCAGGTCTATCATGTCGGCGCACATCTGGTTCTCCTGACATCGAATGTGCTGGTTTAACTCCTGGATAAAAACTGCAATTGATCTATCCTTTCTGGTGCTGATCATCTCCCGGTGCTCATCTCGGCGCCCACAAATCTGGTAGATAGTATCCTTGAGATCATTGCGGTAGACTTCTCCAATGCGTCCCATGGCGATGTGAGCTGCCATGCTCTTTCCTAGACTCCAGGTTGGTGCATCGAAAGAAAACTCTATGGGCTAAGTGACTGGCATGAACGTCCTTCCTGGAACTTGAACTTGAATCATCCAGCGCTCTTCTTCAGGTAAGGTGGCGTTGTAGGTTCCGGTGAAGCTTGGTACTCCTATGTTCAGGTATCTAGTGACTTCCTTCAAGTGACGTCCAAAGGGTGTATCTTCATCCGGTTGAATGAACTTGTTCCTTGCATCCTCCATCCTAAAAGAGTAGAAAAGATGAGAGGTCAGAAGAGAAGAGAGTGAGTAGTGATCTAGGTCTTTAGCTTAGTGGTCGTGTCCTACAGTCAGCGTGTGCTCTGATACCATCTTGTAGCGACCAGACCACAAACGGTCCAATCTCTGTGCTCCGGTGTCATCCCTGGATCAGTAATGCTGACACCACACAGTACTTGAAGGATTTATAGTAGAGTAGCAATCACACACTTATTACATCGAGTGTCTCCAAAGATAACTTATTACAATAAAAATGGCTTAAGGCCATCTAATAACGATAACAGTGGAAGGCTTGGAAGATAAGTGAGTCCATCAACTCCAGCGGCATCACTGAGTATAGAACCACGACCTAAAACTCCTTAATCATCGTCTAAAAAGTCTGCAACATTAACGTTGCAGCCCGAAAACGGGTCAACACATGGAATATGCTGGCAATGTAACACATAGAGAATAATGGAATGAAACAGCTATACTATATGCATATTTGGCTGGTGGAGAGCTCTATGGTTACAGTTTTGCGTAAAGCCAATTTTTCCCTACTGCAAAGGAATAAATTTATTTTACTATTATGGTGGTTGTTAAACATTGATAATGGTTGACAACATTCTCAATCCCAATTAAACATCATCATTAAACAAACCCAACAAAATTAATCTTTAGAGTAACATGTTGAGATTCACATGATAATCCAGGTACTAGATACTCAAGATGTCCATAACTGGGGACACGGCTAACCATGATTAGTTTATACACTCTGCAGAGGTTTGCGCACTTTTCCCCACAAGACTCGATCGCCTCTGTTTGGTTTCTCGCACTACACGGTGTTTGAGAAACGGATGACCGAGACATAGTCTTTCAGAAGCGCTAGCACCTTACGATGGGTAGACCGTACCACCTACATCCCCTACATCTGCTAGTCTACCACTGTAAGAGTTCGCACAACTTAGTCAACTATGCTAGAGCCCATAATAGCTTGTGGCTGCACACGGAAGTTTCTAGCATGAATAATCTCATGATCCCTTTGAGCCTGGGTGGCGGTCCAAAAGAAAACAGGCAATCCTGAAATACCCAGGTGCCTCAATCCACCCAGATGTGTGTTTAGGTTGCCACCTTAAGTAAACCATTAATTAACAAAGCTCACATCTATCATGGATACACTCACCCAATCCACGTCTACTAGCATAGCATAGCAATAATAAGCAAACGTAGAAGTAACTCCCAAAGGTTTGATAATTAGACAGGTAATAGGTACTACCTCAACTACTTCCCAAACCCACAATTTAATTAGATCATAATCATGCAATGTGTAAGGATTGATCTAATGCAATAAAACTGGGTAGTAGGAGGTATGATCAAAGTGTTACTTGCCTTGCTGATGATTGGGAAACCTAGCGATTCGAAGTAACAAGCTGCGCACTCCGGGTACTCTATCGCAAACAAACAAGCACACAATAAGTACTCAACTAATGCACAGGTAATACTCAAATAAGAGATTTAACCAGAAAGTTCAACTTAAGAACTCCGGTTGGCAACAAGAATCGAATCGAACGAAGCAACGAAAAACAAACGGCAAAAGAAACAGGCTTCGGTTACTATTCTGGATCTAAGGAAATTTTTACATAAGCAAAAACTTGTTTAAGTTGGTTAAACGGCAAGAGGGTTTCGAGACGAAACTCCGGGCGCTTGAATCGCATGATTCCGATAAACGAGCGAAAAGATAAACTAAAACGAAAATCGGATCAGAAATCACGATCAGAAAATCGTGGATTTAATCCGAGAAAAAGAAAAATGATGAATAGTTTAACGAACAAACGTTCATTAACTGAATCTAAACGAAGAACGCGTTCGTTAAAACGAATGAACGAGAGAACGCTCGCTAATTAGCCTAAACTGGAAAAAAACTGATCTAAAGAAAAAATGAAACAAAAAAACCGACGAAAACCGAACGGTTTTTCCGAGAAAACCGGCAGGGCGGCGGCTCCGGCGAGGCGGCGGCGTCAGCGGCGGCGGGTGGCGTCGGGCATGGGCGGAGGCGTTGGGCGCGGCGGCGGGGGGGTTCGAGGCGGGGCGGCTGGGTGGGCCGCCGGCTTATAAAGGCTGGGTCCGGGGGAGTCCGGGCCCAGCACGGCCCGTAGGTCGGTTCAGACATTTTTTTTGAAAAAAACTTACGCTCGGGAAAAAACAAAAGGACTACTAAACGGACTCCAAAAATCCCGAAATAAATTTTCCCTGGCTTCTAAAATCAAGCCGCACAGGATGAACATTTATTTGGGGCCTAAATGCAATTTTGGAAAACGCGCATTTTTACTAAATTCAAATAAAATAGCAAATAAAACCAAATAAAATATTATTTGATTTTTTATTAAATCCTCAATATTTCTTTGTTTTGGGAAAGTCATTTTATTCCCTCTCTCATATTTTGTAATAGAAATAATTGATGATAAAATAAATAAAATCAAATGATCCTATTTTCAAAATTTGAGACAACTCAAATATGAAAATAACAAAATCCCCAACTCTCTCCGAGGGTCCTTGAGTTGCGAAAAATTTCTAGGATCAACCAAAATGCAATAAATATGATATGCCATGATGATCTAGTGTATAACATTCCAAATTGAAAATTTGGGATGTTGCAGATTGCTGAGTCCTCGTGACTCACAGATACTTCCAAACAGTTGCAGGTGCCGATGATACCAGTGCAGGTGGCGCAACCGAGCTCAAGTGGGAGCTCGATGAAGATCTTGTTCGTTGTGTTGTTTCGTTTCCTATTGATTAGTAGGGGAGCCCAGTTGGGACGATCGGGGATCTAGCAATTGGGGTTGTCTTCTTTTATTTTGGTTCAGTAGTCGGACCTTGATTGTATTATGGGTGATGTATGTTTAACTTGTATTTGTGTGAAGTGGTGATTGTAAGCCGACTCTTTATCCCTTTCTTATTCAATACATGGGATGTGTAAATATTACCCCTCTTGTGGCATGCCTACCATGCAGCTATGCCTCTAAGTCATGCCCCGACACGTGGGAGATATAGCCGCATTGTGGGTGTAACAAATGGAGATCCATTTTGAGGTAGGTTTAAAAAGGCCACGTGATGCTACAGAGTCAGCCAAGTTAGTATCAGAGGCAGGCATTGCCAATAGGTGTCATGCACGTATCCTCCCAACGTGGATCCAGTACAGGAATGAGAAAGACAATGCCCAGTTTAACACCTTCCTTAACCATTTATCCATAAGTAATGTTATTCATCGCAATTTGTAATATTGTCTTGTTGTGTGCCATACTATCTAACTTCCTCCTAATAAGACTCACATTCTTTTTTCAACAGATGAGGTTCAAGTTGGATCCGAAAGATGATGCAACTAAACAAGCATGCACTCATGTTTCTTAGTCTGCTCTGCGAAAGTATCGGTACCACCTTAGAAAATCTCACTTTGAAGGCAAGGATAACAATGAAATCGCCCAAACATCTCCAGTGGAATATATTACAGATGAAGACTGGACAGCTCTTGTTAAACACTGGTCTGGTCCAAAGTATCAGGTAGGGTATATGTATTTGATCAGACCACATATTGAACTTGTATTTATGTATGTGCCTTACAAGTGTATATTCTTATAGGCTAACTGTTTGAAGAACAAGACCAACCGTTCTAAAGTGAAATTCCAACAGACAGCGGGATCGCGTAGCTATATTGCACACTGCGAGGCTCTTGTAAATTGCTACTAGTTCCTTTTTTTGTGCCATATTATTGTATCTATATTGACTTGTTCCAAATACAAAGGAAAACCCGTGTAGACCAAAAGAACCTAAACCGAATGCAGTGCAAATCTTCAAGGATTGCCACACCAGCAAGATGAAGGGCATGAGCACACCAGTTCAGGCCGCTGTTGTAAGTCCTTACTCCTCCTGCCTTTGAACTGATTGGTACTGTGATATGTTCATTTAACTACTTGGTTTGCAGCCAATATTAGTTACTCTGTTCACTTTTATACACAGTTGTCTTAACGTATCATTTCACCTTACATGGTTTAAAAGACATGAAGGATATTCTTTTGGTCTTGACCTGTAATCTAGTTCTGATGTTCACGTGCGCACACAATGATACAATAGCCTGTTTGTTTTATATCTGTTTGCCCATGATATGAAAGATATCATACTATTTTCATCCTACTTTAAACCATGTCTCTTTACCCTTAGATGTCAACGAATGTTAGGAAATAGACAATACATTAGGCATGCTACATGGACATATGTTCCAAAAGTGATTTTATTATGTAGCTGGCACTACAATACATGATAATGTATTACTGTAGTTCACCAAAATAAGTTATGTATAAACCTGAAACCTACTTTGTTTGTTTTTGTCTCATTAGTAACTTATCTGGTACACTGATCTACAAGTTCAAACTTTCAGCAAGCTATGGAACAAATGATTGAATAGCCACAACCACCTAAAGGTGACGAGGCTACCACAGGCATAATGTCACCTCTTGCTGCAGTGCGTCAGTATCTCTCCACTAATAGTGCAAACAGCACCTTCTTGCGTAATTCCGGGTTGGTTGCCAAGGTAACCTCGTCCAAATCGCCTACTGAACAAAATCTTCCGGCTAGACAGAGTGATATATCTATGCTCCAGACACAAGTCCAATCCCTAATGGACGTTGTGTCGAAAACAAAAATAGTGGTTGACAAATGTCGTGAAGATATGAATGGTTTTGAAATCAGACTATCAGACATTTGCTTCGTTGTTCAAGAGCAATGGCGGAAAAATGGGAAGATTGTGTTGCTCCATCAGATTCTATAGCCTGAACATAAGCACTCAGGTCAAATGATTTGTGCTTCTATACATCTGATGGTGCTTTATCTGCAAGGACTGTAAACTTTATGCCAACAGGCCTTTTGTTGTATGGTTGGAATTTATTTTGTTGTGATACAACATTTATGATGCTGCCAAAGGCTGCAGTAATTACGATGCTATTTTTGTATAGTGTAGGTTTATCTTAGTAATGTTTGGCCGAAAGCTTTGTAGGAGCCCAACATGCCAACATTCGTCGGGCCCATTCCAATTAGGCTAAAAACGATTCTGGGCCGAAATTTGCATGTAGCCCACTAAAAATATATGGGCCTAAATCAGCATAAGCTTTCAAACTTTTCTGGTAGGCCTGTGCACATAGTGGGCCTTTAACACGCCTAAACATAATTTGGGCCCTCAGTAATAATAGGCCGTTTACATGTGTAAATATCTCGAGCCCATAAAAACATTGGCCTTTAATAGGACGAAAGTAAGATTGGGCCCTGACTGTGCCAAATAACCCACTGGTCTTAGCAGGCCGAAATGGTGGCCCATTTACAATGCGGATCGTCCACAGGCCGAAATTCAGACAGGCCGTTGATATGTCTCCAACGTATCTATAATATTTTATTGTTCCATGATATTATATTATCTATTTTGGATGTTTAATGGGCTTTAATATGCACTTTTATATTATTTTTGGGACTAACCTATTAACCAAAGGCCCAGTGCAAATTGTTGTTTTTTTGCCTATTTCAGTGTTTTGCAGAAAAGGAATATCAAACGGAATCCAAACGGAACGAAACCTTCGCGAGGATCTTTCTTGGAACAAACGTCACCCAGGAGACTTGGATTACAAGTCTGGAAGTCCACGAAGCTTCCACGAGGCAGGGGCCCGCCCCCCCACCCTCATGGGCCCCACGGAGCTCCACCAACCTACTTCTTTCGCCTATATATACTCGTATAGCATGAAAACATCCAGGGGAGCCACGAAACCACTTTTCCACCGCCGCAACCTTCTATACCCGTGAGATGCCATCTGGGGCCTTTTCCGGCGATCTACCGGAGGGTGATTCGATCACGGAGGGCTTCTACATCAACACCATAGCCTCTCCGATGATGTGTGAGTAGTTTACCACAAACCTTCAGGTCCATAGTTATTAGCTAGATGGCTTCTTCTCTCTCTTTGGTTCTCAATACAAAGTTCTCCTTGATGTTCTTGGAGATCTATTCGATGTAATACTTTTTGCGGTGTGTTTGCTGATATCCGATGAATTGTGGGTTTATGATCAAGATTATCTATGAACAATATTTGATTCTTCCCTGAATTCTTATATGCATGATTTGATATCTTTGCAAGTCTCTTCGAATTACCGGTTTAGTTTGGCCTACTAGATTGATCTTTCTTGCAATGGGAGAAGTGCTTAGCTTTGGGTTCAATCTTGCGGTGTCCTTTCCCAGTGACAGCAGGGGCAACAAGGCACATATTGTATTGTTTCCATCGAGGATAAAAATATGAGGTTTATATCATATTGCTTGAGTTTATCCCTCTACATCATGTCATCTTGCCTAATGCGTTACTCTGTTCTTATGAACTTAATAATCTGGATGCATGTTGGATAGAGGTCGATGTGTGGAGTAATAGTAGTAGATGCAGAATTGTTTCGGTCTACTTGACGCGGACGTGATGCCTATGTTCGTGATCATGCCTAGATATTCTCATAACTATGCGCTTTTCTATCAATTGCTCCGCAGTAATTTCTTCACCCACCGTAATATGTGCTATCATGAAAGAAGCCACTAGTGAAACCTATGGCCCCCCGGTCTATTTTACATTATATTAGTTTCCCGTCAATTTTCCAATTTCTGTCACTATTTATTTTGCAATCTTTACTTTCCAATCTATACAACAAAAATACCAAAAACATTTATCTTATTATCTTTATCAGATCTCACTTTTGCAAGTGGCCCTGAAGGGATTGACAACCCCTTTACCGCGTTGGTTGCAAGGTTCTTGATTGTTTGTGCAGGTACTATGCGATTTGCATGTAGTCTCCTACTGGATTGATACTTTGGTTCTCAAAAACTGAGGGAAATACTGACGCTACTTTGCTGCATCACCCTTTCCTCTTCAAGGGAAAACCAACGCATGCTCAAGAGGTAGCAAGAAGGATTTCTGGCGCCGTTGCCGGGGAGATGTACGCTCAAGTCAAGACATACCAAGTACCCATCACAAACTCTTATCCCTCGCATTACATTATTTGCCATTTGCCTCTCATTTTCCTCTCCCCCACTTCACCTTTGTTTTCTCTCGTCATCCTCTTGTTTTCTTAAAATTTCCTTTCTATCGCGATGGCCGAACCAAAGGGGTTAAGGGTTTCCCGGGTTTTAATACCTTGGATAACCCCTCGATCATTTCTAAGCTCATAAATAATGATGCTATGGAAAGACCTACTGGGGTTATCAATGAGAGTTTAGATAATTTTGATGAAGATGACCCCGGAATCTTCCGTTATTTGCTTGATGAATCTTTGAAAGATCCTTGGGATAGACTATTAAGGATCCGAGCCAGCTATGTACCCGAATATCAAATTGAGATATACTTAAAAAGCTTTTATGTTGGCTTGCCCTCTTCTTTCAAGAAAGTTTTAGATTCTATCTTTGAAGAAGGTTTTATTGAGGGGTATGCCATCGATACATATGAAAAGATGAAAGCTATATTTGGGCACCCCATGAGTGAAAAAGTTGAATCCACCTCTTTTTTGTGCTTTTATCAAAATGAAATTATCAAAGAGATGAAGGTTAGCTTAGATGCAAATTTTTGTAGTGTGCTTAATATTTCTTCTACAATTAATGGCCACGTGCTTTCACAAAATAGGAAGATAAGAAAGTCTCCCTTTATCACCAAAAGGGAAAAGATGACAATACTTAGATCTATTCTTGTTTTATGCCTAGCTAGGGGCGTTAAACGATAGCGCTTGTTGGGAGGCAACCCAATTTTATTTTTGTTTCTTGCTTTTTGTTCCTGTTTAGTAATAAATAAATCATCTATCATCTGTTATGATTGTGCTTTTTATGTTTTAGTTAGTGTTTGTGCCAAGTAAAGCCATTGGGATCTTCTTGGGTGATTGTTGTTTGATCTTGCTGAAAAAACAGAAAGTATGCGCTCACGAGAATAATTTTAATTTTTTATAAGAGAGCAATAAAATACCAATTCCAACTGTAGTAGATCAATATACAAATTACTTAGGTCTTCCTAATTTTTCAGAATTTTTGGAGTTACAGAAGTATTCGAAACCTCCACATTGCTACAGACTGTTCTGTTTTTGACAGATTCTGTTTTTCGTGTGTTGTTTGCTTATTTTGATGAATCTATGGCTAGTATCGGGGGGTATGAACCATAGAGAAGTTGGAATACAGTAGGTTTAACACCAATATAAATAAATAATGAGTTAATTGCAGTACCTTAAGGTGGTGATTTGTTTTCCAATACTAACGGAGCTCATGAGAATTTCTGTTGAGTTTTGTGTTGTGAAGTTTTCAAATTTTTGGGTAAAGATTTGATGGATTTTGGAACAAGGAGTGGAAAGAGACTAAGCTTGGGGATGGCCAAGGAACCTCAAGGTAAAATTCAAGGATAACCAAAAGCCTAAGCTTGGGGATGCCCCGGAAGGCATCCCCTCTTTCGTCTTTGTCTATCGGTAACTTTACTTGAGGCTATTTTTTTATTCACCACATGATATATGTTTTGCTTCGAGCGTCTTGTATGATTTGAGTCTTTGATTTTTAATTTACCACAATCATCCTTGCTGTACACACCATTTGGAGAGACACACATGATTCGGAATTTATTAGAATACTCTATGTGCTTCACTTATATCTTTTGAGCTACATAATTTTGCTCTAGTGCTTCACTTATATCTTTTAGAGCACGGTGGTGGTTTTATTTTATATAAATTATTGATCTCTCATGCTTCACTTATATTATTTTGAGATTCTTTAGAACTGCATGGTAATTTGCTTTGGCTATAAAATTAGTCCTAATATGATAGGCATCCAAGATGGGTATAATAAAAACTTTCATATATAGTGCATTAAATACTATGAGAAGTTGGATACTTGATAATTGTTTTGAGATATAAAGATGTTAATATTAGAGTCATGCTAGTTGAGTAATTGTGAAATTGAGAAATAATTGTGTTGAGGTTTGCAAGTCCCGTAGCATGTACGTATGGTAACCGTTGTGTGACAAATTTGAAGCATGAGGTGTTCTTTGATTGCTTTCCTTATGAGTGGCGGTCGAGGACGAGCGATGGTATTTTCCTACCAATCTATCCCCCTAGAAGCATATGCGTAGTGCTTTGTGTTTGATGACTTGTAGAGTTTTGCAATAAGTATGTGAGTTCTTTATGACTAATGTTGATTCCATGGATTATACGCACTCTCACCCTTCCATCATTGCTAGCCTCTTCGGTACTATGCATTGCCCTTTCTCACCTCGAGAGTTGGTGCAAACTTCGCCAGTGCATCCAAACCCCATGATATGATACGCTCTATCACACATAAGCCTCCTTATATCTTCCTTAAAACAGCCACCATACCTACCTATTATGGCATTTCCATAGCCATTTTGAGATATATTGACATGCAACTTTCCACCGTTTCGTTTATTATGACACGCTCCATCATTGTCATATTGCCTTGCATGATCATGTAGTTGACATCGTATTTGTGGCAAGGCCACCATTCATCTTTCATACATGTCACTCTTGATTCGTTGCATATCCCGGTACACCACCGGAGGCATTCACATAGAGTTATATTTTGTTCTAAGTATCGAGTTGTAATTCTTGAGTTGTAAGTAAATAAAAGTGTGATGATCTTCATTATTAGAGCATTGTCCCATGTGAGGAAATGATGATGGAGACTATGATTCCCCCATAAGTCAGGATGAGACTCCAGATGACAAAATAGAAAAAAGAGGCCAAAGAAGCCCACCAAAAAAATGAGAGAAAAAGAGAGAAGGGACAATGTTACTATCCTTTTTCCACACTTGTGCTTCAGAGTAGCACCATGATCTTCATAATAGAGAGTCTCCTATTTTGTCACTTTCATATACTAGTGGGAATTTTGTATTATAGAACTTGGCTTGTATATTCCAATGATGGGCTTCCTCAAAATGCCCTAGGTCTTCATGAGCAAGCAAGTTGGATGCACACCCACTTAGTTTCTTTTGTTGAGCTTTCATACATTTATAGCTCTAGTGCATCTATTGCATGGAAATCCCTACTCCTTGCATTGACATCAATTGATGGGCATCTCCATAGCCCGTTGATTAGCTGCATCAATGTAAGACTTTATCATTTTTTGTCTTCTCCACACAATCTCCATCATTGTATTCTATTCCACCCATAGTTCTATGTCCATGGCTCGTGCTCATATATTGCGTGAAAGTTGAAAAGGTTTGAGAATACTGAAGTATGAAACAATTGCTTGGCTTGTCATCGGGGTTGTGCATGATGGGAGCATTTTGTGTGACAAAAATGAAGCATGGACAAACTATATGATTGTGTAGGGATGAGCTTACTTTGGCTATGTTATTTTGAGAAGACATAATTGCTTGGTTAGTATGCTTGAAGTATTATTGTTTTTATGTCAATGTTAAACTTTTTTCTTGAATCTTTCGGATCTGAACATTCATGCCACAATAAAGAAAATTACATTGAAAATTATGTTAGGTAGCATTCCACATCAAAAATTACGTTTTTTATCATTTATCTACTCGAGGACGAGCAGGAATTAAGCTTGGGGATGCTTGATACGTCTCCAACGTATCTATAATTTTTATTGTTCCATGCTATTATATTATCTACTTTGGATGTTTAATGGGCTTTTATATGTACTTTTATATTATTTTTGGGACTAACCTATTAACCAAAGGCCCAGTGCAAATTGCTGTTTTTTGCCTATTTCAGTGTTTCACAGAAAAGGAATATCAAACGAAATCCAAACAGAACGAAACCTTTGCGAGGATCTTTCTTGGAACAAACGTCACCCAGGAGACTTGGAGTACAAGTCTGGAAGTCCGCAAAGCTTCCACGAGGCAGGGGGCGTGCCCAGGGGGGTAGGTACGCCCCCCACCCTCGTGGGCCTCACGGAACTCCACCGACCTACTTCTTTCACCTATATATACTCTTATACCCTGAAAACATCCAGGGGAGCCACGAAACCACTTTTCCACCACCGCAACCTTCTGTACACGCGAGATCCCATCTGGGGCCTTTTCCAGCGATCTGCCGGAGGGGGTTTCGATCATGGAGGGTGAAAGATCGTGGATGTCGCCTAGAGGGGGGTGAATAGGCGCTTTTAAAATAATTATGGTTTAGGCTTGAACAAATGCGGAATAAACCTAGCGGTTAATTTGTCAAGCACAAAACCTACAACAACTAGGCTCACCTATGTGCATCAACAACTTATGCTAAGCAAGATAAACTACTAGGTGATAGCAAGATATATGACAAGAAACAATATGGCTATCACAAAAGTGCATAAGTAAAGAGCTCGGGTAAGAGATAACCGAGGCACACGGAGACGACGATGTATCCCAAAGTTCACATCCTTGCGGATGCTAATCTTCGTTTGGAGCGGTGTGGAGGCGCAATGCTCCCCAAGAAGCCACTAGGGCCACCGTAATCTCCTCATGCCCTCGCACAATGCAAGATGCCGTGATTCCACTAAGGGACCCTTGAGGGCGGTCACCGAACCCGTACAAATGGCAACCCTTGGGGGTGGTCACCGAACCCGTACACTTTGTCAACCCTTGGGGGCGGTCACCGAAACCCGTCAAATTGCTCGGGGAGATCTCCACAACCTAATTGGAGACCCCGACGCTTGCCCGGAGCTTTACACCATAATGATTGAGCTCCGAACACCAACAACCGTCTAGGGCGCCCAAGCACCCAAGAGGAACAAGCTCAAGGGTACCAAGCACCCAAGAGTAATAAGCTTCTCAACTTGTAACTTCCACGTATCACCGTGGAGAACTCAAACCGATGCACCAAATGCAATGGCAAGGGCACACGGAGTGCCCAAGTCCTTCTCTCTCAAATCCCACCGAAGCAACTAATGCTAGGGAGGAAAATGAGAGGAAGAACAAGAAGGAGAACACCAAGAACTCCAAGATCTAGATCCAAGGGGTTCCCCTCACATAGAGAAGAAAGTGATTGGTGGAAATGTGGATCTAGATCTCCTCTCTCTTTTCCCTCAAAAACTAGCAAGAATCCATGGAGGGATTGAGATTTAGCAAGCTCTAAGAAGGTCAACAATGGGGGAAGAACACGAGCTCAAAGGATAAGGTTCAAGGGGAAGAAGACCCCCTTTTTTAGGAGGGGGAAAATCCAACCGTTATGTGCTCAGCCCGCACACGAGCGGTACTACCGCTCCACGAGCGGTACTACTGCTCAGGTGGAAGAAACATGGAAAAGGAGCAACAAAACATGAACCTTGGGGTGGTAGTACCGCAGTAGACAGCGGTACTACCGCTGGGTTAAGCGGTACTACCGCTCCCTTCGGCGGTACTGCCGCACAGAACGAAGGGGAAAGGGAAAGAGGGAACCGGGCGGTACTACCGCAGAGGAAGGGCGGTACTGCCGCTAAGGAGCGGTACTGCCGCACTACTGCCGCAGCGAGGTACCGCACAATCCGACACAGAAAAAGACCCCTCGAATCGACGCGGTAGGGACCTGGTAAGCCAGCGGTAGTACTGCTGCAGAGTCACCGCCGGTACTACCGCTTCGTAGCGGTACTGCCGCTTGTGACCCCTCAGCGGTACTACCGCTGGGTACCACGGTACTACCGTTGGGACCCTGACAAAAACCACACTCAAGAAAACAAGAACTGCCATAACTTCTGCATATGAGCTCTGAATTGAGCAAACTCAAGCTTGTTGGAAACAAGACGACGAGTAGTATCAAAACAGCGACTGGATATAGAAAGAAGAGGCAGGGGAGGTATGCCTAACAAAAAGAGGAGTGAAACCTCCAACCGAGAAGAATCGGCAAAACCTCCAACATCGAAAACATCATAGAAGATGCATGCGAACTCCGTTTTCGATGAACTCAAGCTTGTAATCAAGATGACCATAAGCTCTAAGACTCACAAAGAGAACCAAACAAGAACCAAGAAAGATAATGCAAGGATGCAATGGTTTGAGCTCTCAACCAACGATACGATCAAGCTACTCATCGAGAGCCCCCCCCTTGATAGTACGGCAATCGATCCTATAACCTGGTCTCCCAACTACCATCATGAGACTGGTAAAATAGAAAACCTACCAAGGGCAAACCTTTGCCTTGCACATGGTCCACTTGAGCTAGATGATGACGATCTTGACTCCCTCAAGTTGGACCACCTTTCTTGATTGGGTTGACTCGATGAAGACTAGTTGATTGCTCCCCCATACTCCACTATGGGTGAGCCACTCTTCCGCACATCTTCACAAGTCCATTATCACCACAAAGGATGGCAAGCTTCAAGAATTTGATCTCTTCGTGATGCTCTGCTTGAACTTGCACACCGCAACCTAACCCCACAAAGAACCCTCACGAAGACCATGGGTTAGTACACAAAGCGTAATTGACAATGCTTACCATACCATGGGATCACTTGATCCCTCTCAGTACATCTTCTATGCTTTGTGGGTTGATCAACTTGATTCACTCTTGACTTAGTCTTGATCAACCTTTCACAAGACCAATCTTTAGGTAATTCCTTGAATAGCACCTTGGTCGACACAAACTCTCCTTGAAACCAACACATGTACTCCAAGAAAAGCCTATGGACAAAAACCTTCAAATATAACTCAAGCCAACCATTAGTCCATAGAGATTGTCATCAATTACCAAAACCAAACATGGGGGCATCGCATGTTCTTTCAGAGGGCTTCTACATCAACACCATAGCCTCTCCGATGATGTGAGAATAGTTTACCACAGACCTTCGGGTCCATAGTTATTAGCTAGATGGCTTCTTCACTCTCTTTGGTTCTCAATACAAAGTTCTCCTCGATATTCTTGGAGATCTATTCGATGTAATACTTTTTGCGGTGTGTTTACCAAGATCAGATGAATTGTGGGTTTATGATCAAGATTATCTATGAACAATATTTTATTCTTCTCTGAATTCTTATAGGCATGATTTGATATCTTTGCAAGTCTCTTCGAATTATCGGTTTAGTTTGGCCTACTAGATTGATCATTCTTGCAATGGGAGAAGTGCTTAGCTTTGGGTTCAATCTTGCGGTGTCCTTTCCCAATGACAACAGGGGCAACAAGGCACGTATTGTATTGTTGCCATCAAGGATAAAAAGATGGGGTTTATATCATATTGCTTGAGTTTATCCCTCTACATCATGTCATCTTGCCTAATGCATTACTCTGTTCTTATGAACTTAATACTCTAGATGCATGCTTGATAGCGGTTGATGTGTGGAGTAATAGTAGTAGATGAAGAATCGTTTCGGTCTACTTGACGCGGACGTGATGCCTATGTTCATGATCATGCCTAGATATTCTCATAACTATGCGCTTTTCTATCAATTGCTCGGTAGTAATTTGTTCACCCACCATAATATGTGCTATCATGAGAGAAGCCACTAGTGAAACCTATGGGCCCCGTGTCTATTTTACATTATATTAGTTTCCCGTAAATTTGCCAATTTCTGTCACCGTTTATTTTGCAATCTTTACTTTCCAATCTACACAACAAAAATACCAAAAATATTTATCTTATTATCTTTATCATATCTCACTTTTGCAAGTGGCCGTGAAGGGATTGACAACCCCTTTATCGTGTTGGTTGCAATGTTCTTGATTGTTTGTGCAGGTACTAGGCGATTTGCGTGTAGTCTCCTACTGGCCTAATACCTTGGTTCTCAAAAACTGAGGGAGAAACTTATGCTACTTTGCTGCATCACCCTTTCCTCTTCAAGGGAAAACCAACGCATGCTCAAGAGGTAGCAGCCGTAAATGCGCTAACCTCCTACACGGGCCTTTAATAGGCCAAAAGTTTGGTCGGGCTTGATTAGTGTCATTTTTATATGGGCCGTTAGTTGGCTCAATGTGGCGTTGGGCCACATATGGCCCATGGATTTCGTCCGAAGTTAACAGGCCGTAAGTCACAACAGGCTGAAATTGGCCCAAATCTGTAGTGGGCCTCTAACAGGCCGAATGTCAGACATGGCCGAATATGACCCATATCCTTCACGCTCGTTTATGGGCCAAAAGTTTCAATGACATATAAATGGGCCCAAATGAAGTAGGACCTTTAACAAGACGGAAACTCACTGGGCCGTAATTCGGCCCAAATTATTAGCGGACTGTTAACGGGCCAGAAGTGACCATGGGCCGCGATGATGACAAGTTTAGGATGGGCCATTGACGGGCCAATTTGACACTAGCCGTACGGGCCTTAACTGAGAATGTTGGGCCTTTAGTTGGGTCGGCCCATTATGGTCTGCAAAATCTTGTGGGCCTTTACCTGGGTTGGCCCATTTTAGCCTGCTAAATCTTGTGGGCCTTTAGTTGGGCCGGCCCATTTAATCTTTATGGGCCACTTTTGGGCCGGTCCACGTGTCAACGTAGCATAGGCGCATCTCGCCCATTGGATGAGTGACACCTGTGCCAACATGAAGCTGACACGTGGTTCCGTCAGCCAATGAGAATTTTACACGTGGAAAATCGGCATTGGTCGTGGCTGTTAGCGGGTTATTGGATCCAAAACCAGACCCAATAGCTTAATGGCGTCCCGTTACGGTGGATGCCATGTGTCAATCACCCTTGATGAAAGCACTTCTATGACGCGTGATTTATCGTCATGGAAGTGGACACTTCCATGATGATAATTTTGGTAATGTCATGGAACACTTCTACGACAGCACATGTATGACTATCTTCATTCTGTCTAAAATTGTCATGGATGTACATGCATGACAGAAAATGTGACCGACTATGACAAACACGTATCATCACGGAAGTGTCTTTTTTTGTAGTGCATTGCTGGAGGGGTGTTGAAGTAGCTGAAGATGCGCCCTGAAGAGGTTGCTCCTCACGAGCCACCTTGGCCTTGAACCTCGGGAGGCTCTAGGGGGCTCGGGAGGTTCGCGAAGAACCGTCGCTGCCTCCGCTAGGACCGCGTGGTACCTGGCCTCCTGAGCGGCCATGATGCTTCGCAGGGGACGCTGGAAGGCAACAACCGCGTTCGGCAAGCCAAAGGGCATGCGAACGTAGCTGTGAGGTGGGCCCTCACACCGACCAGCGCACGAAGGCCAGAAGCATTGCTGAGCTGCGGCTCTGTTGAGCCTGGGGATGTTAACACAGACGTGCAGCTCGTTGTCCTCGCCAGGACAAGGAGTCGTGCTAGGTGGTAGGCAATGGTCGCCACGCATGGCTCTCGCCTCTTGAAGTTCCTCGGTCATCTTGGTGATGAACTCCTGAGCGCCTGGCACCTCGTGCCTAGCGCCCTCGTGAGGGAAGAATGCGGTGAAGCATGCCTCCATGTGGTGCCCAAGCGCCACCCTCGTGGCATTGGCTAGGTCAGAAACCCTCCAGAAGAGAGCCCCTGAGCCCAGCCTAAGGAGGGCGCCGGACGCGCCTTCCTATGCGAGAGAGGGAGGCGCCCATCCGTGGGTGCTGGTCCTGAGGTGGTGCCGCTGGAGACACCGCTCTCCTATGGCCCTTGGCAGAGCAGCTGCTTCTTCTTCTTGAGAACTGCCTCACGAGGGTAGATGGCACCTTTGTTGTCTGGGTTTTCAACCGCCGCAGCCTGGTAGGCGCGCTCAAGGGAGCACACTGCATCCTTCTCCTCATAGGCGACCTTGATGACGTCGTGGCTCCCTGGCATCTTGAGGACGTTGTAGCCGTTGTGGGTCACTGCCATGAACTTGTCCAGGGCCGGATACCTAAGGATGGCGTTGTACATGAGGCGGATGTGTGTGGCACTGAAATCGATGAGCTCGGTGTGGTAGTTGTTGTGCTGGCTGATACGTCTCCAACGTATCTATAATTTTTTATTGTTCCATGCGATTATATTATCCATCTAGGATGTTTTATATGCATTTTTATGCTATTTTATATGATTTTTGGGACTAACCTATTAACCTAGATCCCAGTGCCAGTTTCGATTTTTTCCTTGTTTTTGAGTTCTACAGAAAAGGAATACCAGATGGAGTCCAATTGACGTGCCAATTTTTGATGATTTTTTATGGACCAAAAGAAGCCCCCGGAGTAAAATAGTTGGGCCAGAAGAGTCGCTAGCCATCCATAAGATAGGAGGGCGAGCCTAGGGGGTAGGGCGCGCCCTCCACCCTCGTGGACGACTCGAGCACCTCCCTGACTTGTTCCCGACGCCAAAAATTCCTATAAATACTGAAACCTCCAGAAAATAACCTAGATCAGGAGTTCTGTCGCCTCAAGCCTCTATAGCCACCGAAAACCAATCTAGACCCGTTACATCACCCTGTCGGAGGGGGGAATCCCTCTTTGGTGGCCATCTTCATCATCCCGGTGCTCTCCATGACGAGGAGGGAGTAGTTCACTCTCGGGGCTGAGGGTATGTACCAGTAGCTATGTGTTTGATCTCTCTCTCTCTCGTGTTCTTGATTTGGCACGATCTTGATGTATTGAGAGCTTTGCTATTATAGTTGGATCTTATGATGTTTCTCCCCCTCTACTCTCTTGTAATGGATTGAGTTTTCCCTTTGAAGTTATCTTATCTGATTGAGTCTTTAAGGATTTGAGAACACTTGATGTATGTCTTGCACGTGCTTATCTGTGGTGACAATGGGATATCACGTGATCCACTTGATGTATGTTTTGGTGATCAACTTGCATGTTCCGTGACCTCGTGAACTTATGCATAGGGATTGGCACACGTTTTTGTCTTGACTCCCCAGTAGAAACTTTGGGGCACTCTTTGAAGTTCTTTGTGTTGGTTGAATAGATGAATATGAGATTGTGTGATGCATAGTATAATCATACCCACGAATACTTGAGGTGACATTGGAGTATCTAGGTGACATTAGGGTTTTGGTTGATTTGTGTCTTAGTACGAACTCTATGATAGATCGAACAAAAAGAATAGTTTTGTGTTATTTTACTACGGACTCTTGAATAGATCGATCAGAAAGGATAACTTTATGGTGGTTTCGTACCCTACAATAATCTCTTCATTTGTTCTCTGCTATTAGTGACTTTGGAGTGACTCTTTCTTGCATGTTGAGGGATAGTTATATGATCCAATTATGTTATTACTGTTGAGAGAACTTGCACTAGTGAAAGTATGAACCCTAGGCCTTGTTTCAACGCATTGCAATACCGTTTTCGCTCACTTTTATCATTAGTTACCTTGCTGTTTTTATATTTTCAGATTACAAAAACCTATATCTACTATCCATATTGCACGTGTATCACCATCTCTTCGCCGAACTAGTGCACCTATAAAATTTACCATTGTATTGGGTGTGTTGGGGACACAAGAGACTCTTTGTTATTTGGTTGCAGGGTTGCTTGAGAGAGACCATCTTCATCCTACGCCTCCACGAATTGATAAACTTTAGGTCATCCACTTGAGGGAAATTTGCTACTGTCCTACAAACCTCTGCACTTGGAGGCCCAACAACGTCTACAAGAAGAAGGTTGTGTAGTAGACATCAAGCTCTTTTCTGGCGCCGTTCCCAGGGAGGTTAGTGCTTGAAGGTATATATTTAGATCTTGCAATCGAATCTTTTAGTTTCTTGTTTTATCACTAGTTTAGTCTATAAAAGAAAAATAGAAAAAATGGAATTAAGGTTGCCTCATATTCTTCATCGTTTTAATGTCTTTCATGAAAATGAGGATTCCGATAATTGTGCCAAAGTGTTAGAAGAAGAATGTATTAAAATGTTTGGCACTAAATCTTTGGATGATGAGCATGATTTCAATGTTGTTAGTATGAATTCTTTGATTACCCATGATGCTAATGATATGCAAATCCACAAGCTTGGGGATGCTATGTTTGATGAAGATGATATTTTTTTTCTCCCCCAAGTTTTGGTATGCAAATTTATTATGACGATAGCATGCCTCCTATTTATGATGATGATTATATTGATGAAAGTGGGTTTGGATGAGTGTCAACTTTAGGAAGTAATGATCCCACTATTTTGGAGGGTGTTGAATCTTATTGTGACAATTATGAAAGTGGATTTGGAGAGGTCATGACTTTATTTAGTAATGCTTCCACTATTTTGGAAGAGTTTTCAATTGATTATGATGAGAACAAAGTTGCTACTTATGATGATTATTGTGATGACACTTATGCTATAAAAAGTAGTGATGATTATATTTATTAAACTTGTCATGATTATGATTACCCTTTATCTGAACATTACTCTTTTAATGTGGAAACCATTTATAGTATTCGGGTTTCTTATGATACTCCCACTATTCTGAATGAGAAGAATTTTGCTTATGTGGAGAGTAATAAAATTTCTATGCTTACGCATCATGAAAATAATGATTTATGTGATAGATATATTGTTGAATTCATTCATGATGCTACTGAAAATTACTATGAGAGAGGAACATATGCTTCTACGTATCTCAATAATATCAAGTTTCCTCTCTACATGTTGAAAATATTGAAGTTATGCTTGCTTTACCTTCCTACGCTTGTTGATTATTGTTCTCATAAGTTGTTTGCTCACAAAATCCCTATGCATAGGAAGTGGGTTAGGCTTAAATGTGCTAGTCATATGCTTCATGATGCTTCCGTTATGTTTCAATTCTTATCTTTTATGTGAGCATCATTGTCATCATCATGCCTAGCTAGTGGCGTTAAACGATAGCGATTTGTCGGAGTGGAACGACACCTATGGGATCACAAGAATCCCTACTACGGTTGGCGGAGCGCGGGGTCGTGAGAAGAGCGGATCTAATAGGTAGCACGCGGTTCGTTTATCCAGGTTCGGGCCGCAAGGATGCGTAAAACCCTACTCCTACTTTGGTGGATTGTATATTTGTGTTCTTGAGCTAGCTATGGGGCGTGAGGAGCCCCAAAAAGCCGAATCCTTCTCCTGGTCACCTCGGGCCTCCTTTTATAGGAAAAGGGGTTGCCACAGTGGCACACAGGAGGTGGAAAGGGAACAGTGATGCGAGGTTATCCCTCGCATTACATGACAAGGCGCATTTAATGTGTCTTGCTTAGGTGTCCTCGCTTTATCGGGGACGGGGGAGAGATCTGCCTCGTCCGTCGCTGCTCCTTCTTGTGTCGACACGCGCCCTGGCCAGCGACGCCTGCGATGCCACGTAGGTAGGCAGGCAGCTGAGGTGGCCAGTCGTGGGTCTTCACGAAGATCTGCATGCCGCCACACAGGTGCCTGCCCAGCTGGTTGGGTCGGCAGCTACATGCATGCGGTGGTGGTGGAGGCTCAGTTGGCATGGGCCTGATGGTGGCCCAGCGGGTGCCCTCGGCAAGGGCCTTGCCGGGGCCTCGGCAAGGGTCTTGCCGAGGCGCCTGCTGTCATCCCCGGCAAGGCGCTTGCCAGGGGCCTTGTGGTCTTCCTCGGCCGGGATCCTGCCAAGGGTTGTCGTCTGCTTAGTGCGTATCTGATCTTGAATGTCTTCACGAAGATCTGCATGCTGCCATGGGGATGTCTCCCGAATCCTTGCCCATTGGGGGCAGTGGACTCAAGGGTGATTCGCTCCGTAGGCGCGGGACGAGTCGCCGCGGCAAGGGTCTTGTCGGGGCCTTCTAGAACTGTCTCCCGGCAAGGATCTTGCCGGGGGAGTCTGCTTCGTCCCCTTTGCTCTTCATGGTCTTGGCCTTGGCGTCGTAGTTCTCTTGAGCTTTGGTCTTACCCTGGCTCACCTCCCTTGCCTTGCTTGGTGTGGTGGTGCCCGTGGCTCAGACTGCCCGTGCACAGTTATAGGGGTACAAAAAAGTGTACCCCTCTTTTTGTACACCGACAGGAGCCCCCGGGCCTGGTCCACACATAAGCGCAACGCATTGTTTAGGCTAGGCCCAAAAATGGTGCGCAGGCAGGCGGGGCGGTTTTTACCGTGGTAAGATTCTTCGCGCGCTGCGCTTCCCACGATTCCCGCGCGTGGCGCGGCGTGGGGAGGCGCGTGTGACGTGGGCGGCATGCGTGGGGTTGGTTCCCGCAGGCATGCGTCACGTCGTAGTAAAGGGGGCGGTTCGCGCCTTCCCCATAAACGGAGGGAGGCGTGGAGGTGCGGCCCATTTACTGAATGGGGCCGAGGCACGGTCCTCGAGGCATCCACTTCCCACGATCATGGGGTGGGGAGAGGTCGCCTCACCCGTCCCCTCGGTTCTGCACATTCGCCACGTGTCTCCCATGCGCTTGGGGTGGCAAACGGTGGAGGCGGGAAACCGGGCCATCGCTGGTTGGGGCAGCGGGTCGGCCCTGGCTCCCTGCGCCTCCCGTGTCTTGATTGGCCGAGCGGGGCGGCCAAGCCCCAACCCCGACCCTTTATAAAGAGCGGGAGGGGGATGGCGTCCCGCATTCTTTCATCTTCTTCCTCCTTCAGCTTCTGCTCCTCCCTTCCATCCGTCATGGAGAGAGGGAACCCCGGTCCTTCAACAGTGGCGGTGAGGGTCGCCGCTTGACAACGTGCCCCTCCTTCTCCTGCGCCTGTGGTGGCAGAGCCAGTCGCGAGGGGAAGGGGGAGGGGGCGAGGCCGTGGGCGAGGTCGGGGCGCTCGGGGAAGAGGAGGACGGGGTGGCGCGCCGGCCTCGCCTCCGCCAGCAGCTCCTCCTCCAATGGAGGGCCATGTTGGGGATGACCCTTGTGAGTTTTTCGTCAGGCTGCGCCGGCCGCCGCGCCGTCGCCTTCGTCTCCCGACTCCATTTGCGCGGGAGATGGAGCTGGATCCGCCGAAGTCGTTGTGGCTGCACATGAGGGGTTGCGGGATCAGTGGCACGCGGGCCCGCGTCGACTTCGCCGCCCCTCACATGATGTATCTCCGTCGGGGATGGAAGACGTTTGCCCATATCCACCGCTTGACGGAGGGGCTCACTCTCCATTTTAAGCTGATGGAGGGTGGCCTTCTCTCCGTCAAGGTCTTCGGGTGCTTTGGGACCCGTGCAAGGTGCTGCATGGAGAGCTCTTCTGATAGTGAAGACTCCTCCTCGGGCGGGAGTGACGAGGAGGACAGCGGCAGCGACGACGAGGGTAGTGGGCGGCAGGATGACGGGTCCGATAAGGTGCCGGGTGCCGCTCCGTGCAGCACCGACGACCCCATCATCCGCGTCGCCGGCTCCCTGAACTTCTCGGGGTCGTCTCCTCGGGCGGCTGGCGTTGGGAGGCTGCGGAAGAGGAAGAGGGCGGGCGGCAAGGCCGTCAAGTCAGAGTACGCGGGCACCGATGCCTTCGACGCGTGCTAACGTCCTGCCGCCTCGTCTTCGAGCTCTGCTTCCGGCGCCGCCATCACCATCTAGCCTTTGGACGGCCACCAAGATGTTCTCTTGGTTTCTTCTGCCACCCGTAGCTCGCCTAGGCACTCCTTTCGTCCCTTTCGCCTCCTTGACCTGCCTCCTGAGGAGAGGGACAAGAAAGGGATTATGGGCACCTTATCTCTTTTTAGTTTGTAAGCCTTCGGGCCTTTGTTGAATTTAAAACTTGTAATCCCATCATTCATGTTTTTCATTCCCTATGGACTGTACCTGAGTGGAATGTTTTTAATGAAAAAGGGATGCTTGCCGGGTCATTTGTTTGCGGGTGGAACCCACGACAAGGAGTAAATCCTTGGTATCTTCAAGATAAACATTTCCTTGCCCGGCAACAGGCCTTGCCGTCTCCCCACTTCGCTCGACCTTACTCACGCCTTTGGCGCAGGCAGGGATGAGGCAGGTTCAGGCTCCTTGTTTCATCCTCTCACTGCCGCGACTACGACCAAACTTGGCCCCAGGAACGAGCCCTAGGGCCTAGAGTTATGGGAGCACGATAGCTTAGGGGAAAACGAGGTTTCACATACCTTAGTCCATAATGGAATGCATGATAAGGGATGAAGAACTTATCTGAAGCTGCAGCCCCCGGCAACCCTGGTTCGCCGTGGGTGAATCTTTGCTTTTGCAGCCCCCGGGCAATACTCGCTTGCCGGGGGCTAGATGCTGGTCTGTTCATCTTCTTTTCCTCCCCAAGTGGTTAGGCACGGATATCCGTGTGTCCTGTGAACCAAAGAAGATGAAAGAAAGACAAGGAGACACACACTCGACCTCTAAGCTAGGGGTTAGTCGCCGCTAAGCACTATCAAACCTAACCAAGGACGAGACTCGACCTAGCATGCATGCTATAACTCAGGGCGCCGGCGCTTCATTTACTTATGCTCAGGGTCTGCGCCTGGCTTTATACAAAGGGTTACATGCGTCATCGGCAATGCTCGTACAAAAGGTGGCTTGCCGGGGGGCCGGCAAGCCGCGCCTTACGGGTAAAACTTGCGAAGATGCTCAATGTTCCAGGAGTTACTCACCAGAACGGCATCTTCGGTCTCCAGGCGGACTGCGCCGGGCCTGGTGACTCGTATTACCCGATAAGGGCCTTCCCACTTCGGAGTCAACTTGTTGGAATTTTTGGCCGATTGAACGTGCCGAAGAAAAAGGTCGCCTTCCTCAAAGCTTCGGGCATGAACCTTGCGGCTATGGTAGCGGCGCAAGGCTTGCTGGTAGCACGCTGCTCTCACAGCCGCCCGAAGATGATCTTCCTCAAGGAGCGTTGCGTCATCTTGGCGCAGTTTCTCTTGCTCAAGCTCATCATAAGCGAGTACTCGAGGTGACCCGTATATGAGTTCAGTGGGGAGAACTGCTTCTGCCCCGTATACCAGGGCAAAGGGTGTCTGGCCGGTGGCTCGATTTGGTGTCGTTCTGATTGACCAAAGAACCGCCGGCAATTCATCAATCCAGCGCCTTCCACTCTTGTGCAGCCTGTCAAAGGTCTTTGTCCTTAAGCCTCGCAGTACTTCAGCGTTTGCCCTCTCAGCTTGACCATTGCCCCGTGGGTGAGCAACGGAAGCGAAACAGACTTTGCTGCCAAGGTCTTGGGTATATTGCATGAAGGTGTGGCTTGTGAACTGTGTACCATTGTCGGTGATGACCCTGTTGGGTACGCCAAAACAGCACACTAGTCCCTTGAAGAATTTGACGGCTGACTGAGCTGTGACCTTCCTCACTGCTTCCACCTCTGGCCACTTTGTGAACTTGTCGATTGCGACGTACAGGTACTCAAAGCCCCCGGCAGCGCGGGTGAAAGGGCCCAGTATGTCGAGCCCCCAGACCGAGAAGGGCCAGGAGAGAGGAATGGTTTGAAGGGCTTGAGCTGGCTGATGAAGCTTCTTTGAATGGAACTGACACGCTTCACACCTGGTGACTAGTGTCGTTGCATCCTGGAGGGCGGTGGGCCAGAAGAAGCCTTGCCGAAACGCTTTGCCGGCAAGGGCCCTTGACCAGATGTGGGATCCACATATGCCTCCATGTATCTCCACCAACAGCCTCAGTCCTTCCTCTCGAGGGATACACTTCAATTTCACGCCGTTCGACCTCTTTCTGTACAGGACGTCATCGACGAACTGGTACATAGTAGAGCGACGGGCTACTTTTTTCGCTTCTTCCTGCTCCTCAGGAAGTTCCCCTATTTGGAGGAATCGGACGGTATGATGTGCCCATGCTAGAGCCCGGGGCTCGACGGCGAGGACTAAAGGCGTATCCTCCACTACAGGAGCGGCTGTCTCGATGGCAAGAGCTTGATGCTCCGCCGGAGCTAGCCGTCCCGTAGCGGGCTCAGTATCTCCGGCAACATCCCTGCCGGCGGCTCCGGGGAGCTCGGTGGGAAAGTACTTGCTGGGCCCTGATTTCCTCCTCTTGTTTTGCTCTGTTGATGGATCAACGGATGGCTGAGTTAGCTGAAGCACAAAGGTACCTGGTTCCACAGGTAGCTTGAGGGCAGCGCGTTTTGACAGGTAATCGGCGATATCATTCTCCGCTCGGGGAACGAATTCTGCCTGTATACCGTCAAAACGCTCTTCCAGCTTTCTCACTTCATCGACGTAGGCCTTCATCAACGGGCTCTGGTAATCCTTGTTGACTTGCTTGATGACAAGTTGCGAGTCGCCTCTGACGATGAGTTTCTTGATTCCGAGGTCCGCCGAGATCCTAAGACCGGCAAGCAGCCCTTCGTACTCAGCCATATTGTTTGTTGACACCTCCCAGGGGAAGTGCATCTGGATCACGTACTTGAGGTGCTCTTCGGTGGGTGCGACAAGCAGTACGCCAGCCCCGGCGCCCTATAAGGACAAAGCTCCATCAAAGTACATGATCCAGTCGCAACTTGCCTCCTTGCCGGGGAGAGTAGTCTCTTGGGCTTCTTCGTCAGGCGTCGCGGTCCATTCTACAACGAACTCCGCCAGGACTCGGCTTTGAATCGTCGAGGTACTCTCAAACTTGAGGCCAAAGTTGGACAGTTCCAGTGCCCACTCCACGATCCTTCCCGTTGCGTCTGGATTGTGCAATATCCGTTGCAGAGGGAGGCGAGTGACGACAGTGATTTCGTGCGCCTGGAAGTAGTGACGCAGCTTCCTCGAGGCCATGAGAAGGCCGAAGAGCAGTTTCTGCACACCGGACTACCTTGATCTAGCCCCCTGCAGAAGGGAGCTAACAAAGTAGACCGGGTGCTGCATCATCTTCTTCCTTGGCGGCACTCGAACCGGCTGCGTCGTCTCGACATCGGTGGCATCGGGCTCCGTCCCTGCTATTAACTCATCATCAATTTCTCTCTGCGCCACCAGTGCGGCGCTGACCACCTGGTTCGTTGCCGCCAGGTACAGCAGCAACGGTTCCTGTGGCCTAGGCGCAACTAGTATTGGCACGGAGGAGAGGTACCTCTTCAAATCTTGCAATGCTGCTTCGGCTTCTGGTCTCCACTCCATCGGGCCCGCCTTTTTCAAAATCTTGAAAAAGGAAAGGGCGCGCTCGGTAGACTTGGAGATGAACCTGGTCATGGTGGTAATGCAACCAGCAAGCCGACGCACATCCTTGACTCGCTTGGGTGCTTCAATCCGCTCTATAGCTTTGATCTTGTCTGGATTGGCCTCTCTCCCACGCTGTGACACAAAGAACCCGAGAAGCTTGCCAGACGGGACGCCGAAGATGCACTTCTCAGGGTTCAGCTTGAGATTGATCTTGCGTAGGTTTGGAAATGTTTCTTGTAAATCTAATACGAGGGTTTCCCTGTTCTTGGTTTTGACCACTATATCATCCATATAGGCTTCCATATTTCCATGGAGCTGGGGTTCAAAACCAATCTAGACCGCCCTTGCAAACGTTGAACCAGCACTCTTCAACCTAAAAGGCATCCGTATAAAGCAATACGTACCACATGGGGTGATGAATGTCGTTTTCTCTTCATCTTCCCTTGCCATGAAGATCTGGTGGTAGCCGGAGTAGGCATCGAGGAATGACAACAGATCACACCCAGTTGTGGAGTCAACAATCTAGTCGATGTGCGGCAACGGGAAGGGGTCTTTGGGACAAGCCTTATTAATATCTGTGTAATCAATAAACAGCCTCCACTTCCCATTTGCCTTACGCACTACCACCGGATTGGCCAAACACGTTGGATGGAGCACTCCTCTTATCAAACCCGCTGCTTCTAGTTTTCGGATCTCCCCTGTGATGAACTCTTGTCGTTCCAAAGCTTGCTTTCTGACCTTCTGCTTGACGGGCCGCGCATGAGGACAGACAGCAAGGTGGTGCTCAATCACCTTCCTGGGAACGCCGGGGATGTCGGATGCTTGCCAGGCAAACACATCGACATTCGCCCGCAGGAAGGTGACGAGCGCGTCTTCCTATTTGTCGTCAAGGGTGGAGCTTATGGTAAAAGCTCCTCCCGTGCCGTCCTCCTTGACAGAAACCTTCTTGGTTCCCGGCGGTGTGGCCCTGGACTTCTTGTTTCTGTCGGCGGAGCTCTCTGGCACGTCCTCGATGGGAGCGCTACACTCCGAAGAGGTGCGCTTGCCGGAGTGGGTGCCTGAGGTATCACCGGTCTTCTTCTTTTGCCTTCCCGGGGCTCCAACGGCAGGAGCAAGTGCCTTGGCAGTGGCGGCTGCTGCAACTGCTTGTTGATAGAGTTAGTCAACTCAAATTAGCGCATTCTTCTTGTCTGACGGGACGGTGATGATCGTCATAGGCCCCGGCATCTTCAGGGTGTTGTAGGCGTAATGTGACGCCGCTATGAACTTGGCCAGCGCTGGGCGGCCAAGGATCCCGTTGTAAGGCAAGGGGATCTTGGCAACGTCGAACACAACCCTTTCTGTCCTGTAGTTCAGATCGCTCCCAAAAGTCACGGGCAACGTGACCTTTCCCTTAGGTTGACTTCTTCCCGGGTTGACCCCCTAAAACGTGCCCGTCTCTTCGAGGTCTTCATCAGGAATATGCAATTTCTCGATCATGGTAGGCGAGATTAAGTTTAGACCGGCCCCGCCATCGACTAGCATCTTTGTCACCTTGAGGTTGCGTATTGTTGGTGAAACCAACAACGGCAAGCACCCGACTGCAGTAGTGCGATCAGGGTGATCCTCAGTGTCAAAAATGATAGGTGTGCTGGACCACTTCAGCGGCCTTTGGGCATCAGACGACGGTTCCGCCGCTGTAATCTCACGAGCCCACTGTTTAAGCTGGCGGTGAGAGGTATGCAGCGAGGCGCCGCCATCAACGCACATGGCCTTTGTAGCTTTCTGAAATCCTTGGTCACCAGACTCATCGTCCTCTTCGTGATCATCGTCTTCTGGCTTTTTGTCGCGGCCCCGGGCGAGCCTCTCCCGCTGTTTATCTTCGCCGCGACGGCCCGCCTGGCCGTCACGCTTCTTGCCGGACCCCTCGGCACCGTCCTGGCCTTTCTCCTTGTCCCGCCTCTCATATTCAGCCCTCTGCTTCTCATCAAGGAGCTCAACCTGTCGGCAGTTCTGGAGATCATGGCCTTTGGGGCGATGGATCTTGCAGTATTGCTTGTTGGAGTTTCCTGGCGACTCGGCAGCCGCCAAGGCCCGGCAGGCAACACATCCGGCAATTTCCTTGCCGGGGTCATCTTCCTTGGTTTTCTTGGCGGAGCCAGAGTCGCCAGATCCCTCGACGGCAAGCACAACTTTACCTTTCCGCTTCCGGTTGCGGCGCCAGCCTTTCTTCGCCGGGGCGGCACTATCCTCATCTGAGGAGTCGGTTTCCACGCCGGCATCTTCGCCGGGGTACTTCCTTCCCTCTTCAGCCCGGGCACATTTGTCAGCAAGAACATAGAGTTCTGCCACATCTTTCACCTTGTTCATTGCCAGTTCTTCGCGCATCTTGCAGTTATGCACGTTCTAATGGAACGCGCTGATGATGGCGGCAGGGTGAACATCAGGGATATTGTACTGTACCCGGCTGAACCTCTGTATATACTTGCCAGACTCTCGCCTCCCTTCTGGGGAATGACATGCAGGTCGCTTGCTTGGCCGTGGGCTTGGTGACCCCCAGTAAAGGCGCCCACAAACTCATGGCACAAATCTGACCAGGAGGAAATGGAGTCTACCGGCAAGTGCATCAACCATGACATGGCGTTAGGTTTAAGAGCCAATGGAAAGTAATTCGCAAGCACCTTATCATCGCGGGCTCCGGCGGCTTGCATCGCGATGGTGTAGATGCTGAGGAACTCAGACGGGCGAGTCTTGCCGCTGTACTTTTCGCCAACGTCAGGTTTGAAGGTGCGGTGAGTGGGCCAGTGGAACTGCCGCAGCTCACGGGTAAACGCTGGACAGCCTATCTCGTAAGGTAGGCCTCCAGGGCTCTCCGGGGCCGGGTGGTTCACAACAGGACCTGCTCGCCTGTCTGACTGGTGGCGCGCACTGCGCCGGCGCTCGATAGTGGTTCGAGCATCTTCATGGGCTCGTTCCCGAAGAACATGGTGCTGGTCACAGTGGGTCCGCGGGTCAGACGATGCTATGGAGATGGCGTCGCCCGCGACGTCGCGACGAGCCGGCGCCCGCGGTACCGGATGGGGAAGAGGTGAATGCACCGTGGTCGCGGCGCCACCGGCTTTTCCGCCACTGGTCCACGGGACTCCATCGGAGCGTCGACCCGGGGGCCTCACCGGACTTGGTTCATCTTTGTTGGCCACCGCAACAAAGCTTCAGATAGTGGCTCTCCATTCGTCGAGTTTCCCCGTAGTGGGAGGAAAATCGAGGAGCAACTACGCGCGCGCCAGGGCCTCTGCTGGCGTCAGCGGCAGCGAAATCTGCATGGATCGCGACGCGCTTTGACTTCTGACCATGTCCGAAGGAGCTCTATCACGAACCCGCGGTCGCATGCCGCTTTCACCAGCGCCTCGGCGAGTGGGCAGGTCTTCTACGTTCCGGGAGTGGCGCTCGGGGCTCTTCCCACGGCGACGCCCGAGGTCTTCGGCGTGATTACGCCGTTTGTCGCGCGCTGCCTAGGAGGAGCGCGCTGTTGACGCCAGCGTGGGAGTCTAGGAGGCCCTCGCGTCGCCTTCGGGCGGGGCGGCGATGACCTTGGAAGGCCCCGCTCCACCCGCGAAGGACTTGGCTCCGCCTTTGGATTTGGCGACATGTGGCCCGTTACCAGGCACACAAACATCGCCGCCTCCCAAACTCCGGCTGCTGGGGTGGTGTTGGTGTTCGCGAGCAGCGCCCCGGGTCCTCTCTGCGACCGGTCCGCTGCTCGCCCGCGTCGGGACGGGCTGTCTGGCTTCCGACTGGCCAACCGCCACCGTCATCTTCTTCTTGGGTGCCATGATGATGAAGAAGTGCTGAACTAACTGCTAGAGCTGATTCTCACAACTGCGCCCCCTACCTGGCACGCTAGAGATGTCGGTGCGGAACGACACCTATGGGATCACAAGAATCCCTACTATGGTTGGAGGGGCGCGGGGTCATGAGAAGAGCGGATCTAACAGGTAGCACACGGTTCGTTTATCCAGGTTCGGGCCGCAAGGATGCGTAAAACCCTACTCCTGCTTTGGTGGATTGTATATTTGTGTTCTTGAGCTAGCTATGGGGCGTGAGGAGCTCTAAAAAGCCGAATCCTTCTCCTGGTCGCATCGGGCCTCCTTTTATAGGAAAAGGGGTTGCCACAGTGGCACACAGGAGGTGGAAAGGGAACAGTGATGCGAGGTTATCCCTCGCATTACATGACAAGGCGCATTTAATGCGTCTTGCTTAGGTGTCCTTGCTTTATCGGGGACGGGGGAGAGATCTGCCTCGTCCGTCGCGGCTCCTTCTTGTGTCGACACGCGCCCTGGCCAGCGATGCCTGCTATGCCACGTAGGTAGGCAGGTAGCTGAGGTGGCGCAGTGGTGGGTCTTCACGAAGATCTGCATGCCGCCACGCAGGTGCCTGCCCAGCTGGTTGGGTCGGCAGCTGCATGCATGCGGTGGTGGAGGCTCAGTCGGCGTGGGCCTGATAGTGGCCCTGCGAGTGTCCTCGGCAAGGGCCTTGCCGGGGCCTCGGCAAGGGTCTTGCCGAGGCGCCTGCTGTCATCCCTGGCAAGGCGCTTGCCGGGGGCCTTGTGGTCTTCCTCGGCCGGGATCCCGCCAAGGGTTGTCGTCTCCTTAGTGCGTATCTGATCTTCAATGTCTTCACGAAGATCTGCATGCTGCCATGGGGATGTCTCCCAAATCCTTGCCCTTTGGGGGCAGTGGACTCAAGGGTGATTCGCTCCGTAGGCGCGGGACGAGTCGCCGCGGCAAGGGTCTTGCCGGGGCTGCTAGAACTGTCTCCCGGCAAGGATCTTGCCGGGGGAGTCCGCTTCGTCCCCTTTGCTCTTCGTGGTCTTAGCCTTGGCGTCGTAGTTCTCTTAAGCTTTGGTCTTACCCTGGCTCACCTCCCTTGCCTTGCTTGGTGTGGTGGTGCCCGTGGCTCAGACTGCCCGTGCACAGTTATAGGGGTACAAAAAAGTGTACCCCTCTTTTTGTACACCGACACGCTTGTTTGGAGGCAACCCAATTTTATTTTTGTTCCTTGATTTTTGTTCCTATTTAGTAATAAATAATTCATATAGCCTATGTTTAGATGTGGTTTTATGTTTTAATTATTGTTTGTGCCAAGTAGAACCTTTGGGAAGACTTGGGTGAAGTCTTTGCGATCTTGCTGTAAAAAACAGAAACTTTTGCGCTCACGAGATTAGCTGCCATTTTTTACTGGAGAGTGCGATAAGGTTGATTCATTTTTCAGATGATTAATAGACAAATTCCTCAGATCCACCAATTTATTTCAGAATTTTTGGAGTGACAGAAGTATTCGAATGATATAGATTACTACAGACTGTTCTGTTTTTGACAGATTCTGTTTTCATCGTGTTGTTTGCTTATTTTGATGAATCTATGAGTAGTCTCGGAGTGTATGAACCATAGAGAAGTTGTAATACAGTAGATATTACACCAATATGAATTTAGAATGAGTTCACAACAGTACCTAAGTGGTGATTTATTTTCTTATACTAACGGAGCTTACAAGTTTTCTGTTAAGTTTTGTGTTGTGAAGTTTTCAAGTTTTGGGTAAAGATTTGATGGACTATGGAATAAGGATTGGCAAGAGCCGAAGCTTGGGGATGCCCAAGGCACCCCAAGGTAATATTCAAGGACAACCAAGAGCCTAAACTTGGGGATGCCCCGGAAGGCATCCCCTCTTTCGTCTTCATCTATCGGTAACTTTACTTGGAGCTATATTTTTATTCACCACATGATATGTGTTTTGCTTGGAGCATCATTTTATTTTATTTTGTTTTTCTTGTTGTTTGAATAAAATACGAAGATATAAAATTATTAAATGTTAGATAATCTTCACATAGTTGCATAATTATTCGACTACTCATTGATCTTCACTTATATCTTTTGGGGTAGTTTGTCATTTGCTCTAGTGCTTCACTTATATCTTTTTAGAGCACGGCGGTGGTTTTATTTTGAAGAAATAGGTGAAATCTCATGCTTCACTTATATTATTTTGAGATTATTTAGAACAGCATGGTAATTTGCTTTGGTTATGAATTTAGTCCTAATATGATAGGCATCCAAGAGGGATATAATTAAAACATTCATATAAGTGCATTGGATACTATGAGAAGTTTGATACTTGATAATTGTTTTGAGATATGAAGATGGTAATATTATATTCGTGCTAATTGAGTAATTGTAAATTTTATAAATACTTGTGTTGAGGTTTGCAAGTCCCGTAGCATGCACGTATGGTAACCGTTGTGTGACAAATTTGAAGCATGAGGTGTTTCTTTGATTGCCTTCCTTATGAGTGGCAGTCGGGGACGAGCGATGGTCTTTTCCTACCAATCTATCCCCCTATGAGCATGCACGTAGTGCTTGGTTTTTGATGACTTGTAGGTTTTTGCAATAAGTATGTGAGTTCTTTATGACTAATGTCGAGTCCAAGGATTATACGCACTCTCACCCTTCCATCATTGCTAGCCTCTTCAGTACCGTGCATTGCCCTTTCTCACCTCGAGAGTTGGTGCAAACGTCGCCGGTGCATCCAAACCCCGTGATATGATACACTCTGTCACACATAAACCTCCTTATATCTTCCTCAAAACAGCCACCATGCCTACCTATTATGGCATTTCCATAGCCATTCCGAGATATATTGCCATGCAACTTTCAACCGTTTCCATTCATCATGACACACATCATCATTATCATATTGCCTTGCATGATCATGTAGTTGACATCATATTTGTGACAAATCCACCATGCATAATTTATCATACATGTCACTCTTGATTCATTGCCCATCCCGGTACACCGCCGGAGGCATTCATATAGAGCCATACTTTGTTCTAGTATCCAGTTGTAATCATTGAGTTGTAAATGAATAGAAGTGTGATGATCATCATTAATAGAGCATTGTCGAAAAAAAAAAAATAAAAAAGAAGGGAGAAAGGCCAAATAAAAAAAGGAAAGTCCCAAAAAAGGGGGAAAAAGAAAAAGAGAAAAGAAATAAAAAGGGGCAATGCTACTATCCTTTTTTCCACACTTGTGCTTCAAAGTAGCACCATGATATTTATGATAGAGAGTCTCTTGTTTCGTCACTTTCATATACTTGTGCGAATTTTTCATTATAGAACTTGGCTTGTATATTCTAATGATGGGCTTCCTCAAATTTCCCTAGGTCTTCGTGAGCAAGCAAGTTGGATGCACACCCACTTAGTTTCTTTTGTTGAGCTTTCATACATTTATAGCTCTAGTGCATCCGTTGCATGACAATCCCTACTCCTCACATTGACATCAATTGATGGGAATCTCCATAGCCCGTTGATTAGCCGTGTCAATGTGAGACTTTCTCCTTTGTTGTCTTCTCCACACAACCCCCATCATTATATTCTATTCCACCCATAGTGCTATGTCCATGGCTCACGCTCATGTATTGCGTGAAAGTTGAAATTTTTTGATATTACTAAAGTACGAAACAATTGCTTGGCTTGTCATCGGGGTTGTGCATGATGGGAGCATTTTTTTGTGATGAAAATGAAGCATAGCCAAACTATATGATTTTGTAGGGATAAGATTTCTCTGGCCATGTTATTTTGAGAAGACATGACTGCTTAGTTAGTATGCTTGAAGTATTATTATTTTTATGTCAATATTAAGCTTTTGTCTTGAATCTTATGGATCCGGATATTCTTGCCACAATAAAGAGGATTACATAGATAAATATATTAGGTAGCATTCCACATCAAAAATTATGTTTTTATCATTTACTTACTCGGGGACAAGCAGGAATTAAGCTTGGGGATGCTTGATACGTCTCCAATGTATCTATATTTTTTGATTGTTCCATGCTATTATATTATCCATATAGGATGTTTTATATGCATTTTTATGCTATTTTATATGATTTTTGGGACTAACCTATTAACCTAGAGCGCAGTGCCAGTTTTTTCCTTGTTTTTGAGTTTTACAGAAAAGGAATACCAAACGGAGTCTAATTGACGTGCCAATTTTTAATGATTTTTAATGGACCAAAAGAAGCCGCCGGAGTAAAATAGTTGGGCCAGAAGAGTCCCGAGCCGTCCACGAGATAGGAGGGCGAGCCCAGGGGATAGGGCGCGCCCTCCACCCTCGTGGACGACTCGGGCACCTCCCTAACTTGTTCCCAAGCCAAAAATTCCTATAAATACTGAAACCTCCAAAAAATAACCTAGATCGGGAGTTCCGCCGCCGCAAGCCTCTATATCCACCGAAAACCAATCTAGACCCATTCCGGCACCCTGCCGGAGGGGGGAACCCCTCTCCGGTGGCTATCTTCATCATCCCGGCGCTCTCCATGATGAGGAGGGAGTAGTTCACCCTCGAGGCTGAGGGTATGTACCAGTAGCTATGTGTTTGATCTCTCTCTCTCTTGTGTTCTTGATTTGGCAGTATCTTGATGTATCGCGAACTTTGCTATTATAGTTGGATCTTATGATGTTTCTCCCCCTCTACTCTCTTGTAATGAATTGAGTTTTCCCTTTGAAGTTATCTTATCGGATTGAGTCTTTAAGCATTTGAGAACACTTGATGTATGTCTTGCACGTGCTTATCTGTGGTGACAATGGGATATCACGTGATCCACTTGATGTATGTTTTGGTGATCAACTTGCGAGTTCCGTGACCTCGTGAACTTATGCATAGGGGTTGGCACACGTTTTCGTCTTGACTATCCGGTAGAAACTTTGGGGCAGTCTTTGAAGTTCTTTGTGTTGGTTGAATAGATGAATATGAGATTGTGTGATGCATATCATATAATCATACCCACGGATACTTGAGGTGACATTGGAGTATCTAGGTGACATTAGGGTTTTGGTTGATTTGTGTCTTAAGGTGTTATTCTAGTACGAACTCTATGATAGATCGAACGGAAAGAATAGCTTTGTGTTATTTTACTACGGACTCTTGAATAGATCGATCAGAAAGGATAACTTTAAGGTGGTGCCATACCCTACCATAATCTCTTCGTTTGTTCTCCGCTATTAGTGACTTTGGACTGACTCTTTGTTGCATGTTGAGGGATAGTTATATGATCCAATTATGATATTATTGTTGAGAGAACTTGCACTAGTGAAAGTATGAACCCTAGGCCTTGTTTCAACGCATTGCAATACCGTTTTCGCTCACTTTTATCATTAATTACCTTACTGTTTTTATATTTTTCAGATTACAATAACCTATATCTACTATCCATATTGCACTTGTATCACCATCTCTTCGCCGAACTAGTGCACCTATACAATTTACCATTGTATTGGGTGTGTTGGGGACACAAGATACTCTTTGTTATTTGGTTGCAGGGTTGCTTGTGAGAGACCATCTTCATCCTACGCCTACACGGATTGATAAACCTTAGGTCATCCACTTGAGGGAAATTTGCTACTGTCCTACAAACCTCTGCACTTGGAGGCCCAATAACGTCTACAAGAAGAAGGTTGTGTAGTAGACATCACTGGCCGAAGGTGACAGGGAGGCAGATCTGCCCTTTCAGGGTGGTGGAGCCATCGGTCACTCATAAGAAGGGCTTGGTGGGCTGCAGCTGGTCATACGGCACTTGGAGGCGGTCGAATGTCTTGATGGAAAGAACATTGAGCCCTGCGCCACCATCGATGAGGGTCTTGGTGACAAGGACATTGTTGATGACAGGCGAGCAGAGCATTGGGAGGGCGCCGACGGTTGCCGCGCACTTGATCTGGTCGGACGAGCTGAAGGTGATGGTGCACTTGGACCACCTGAGTGGACGTGTGGCCTCAAGCCTGGGGAGGGCCGTGTTCACCTCACGAGCGAATTGCTTGAAGATGCGGTGGGAAGCCGGGGCCTGAGCGCCACCCAAGATGCAGGCGATGGCGCGAGGCTCCTGGAAGCCCCCAGCTCCATTGTCTTGGTGGTGGTCTTCGTTCCTTCTTGGTGGTGGCGGCAGCGGAGGGAGGTCGGCGTTGCCCTGAGGACGGTCCTCACGAGGCCGGTCTCTCCAGGCGCCCTCGCGAGTCTGGCCTTGCCAGCGATCCTCACAAGGCTGGGCGCACCACTCCTGGTGGGGGCCGCGGTCGTCCCAACGTTCTTTGCCTCTACCGCCTCTACGGTCGGAGCCTCGGTCATTGCGCTCGGGGCGTCGATCGAGTTGCCCGTCGCAGATGGCCTTGAGCTCCTCGCAGTCGTTGGTGTTGTGGCTGTGTACGTTGTGGAAGACGCAGAATGGACGGCTGCCCTTGGACGACTTTGGGTGGTCCCAGCCGCGCTTCATCTCTGGTTCGGCCGTGAGCACGGCAGCCCCCTTGCGCTTCATGTCCTTGACTTTGGCCTTCTTGTCTTCTGGGTCTACAGTTGGGAGCTCGAGGAGGGAGAGGCGCCCCTCCTCAGCTCTTGCGCACTTGGTACCCATGTTGAACATCTCCAGAGCCGTGCACAGGTCCTCGTGGATGGCGAGCTCCTCCTTCATCCTGACATCGCAGATGCCATCGAAGAACGCCGAGATGATGGCTTCGTCAGAAACCTTGGGGATCTCGAGGCGAACATTGTTGAAGCATTGGATGTACTTCTGCAGGGTCTCCCCAGGTTGTGGCTTGATGCGCCGTAGGTCACCCGCGGTAGGTGGGCGATCGCGAGTGCCCTGGAAGTTGGCGATGAAACGCTCGCGCATCTCACCCCAGGAGGAGATCGATCCCGCGGGCAGATTCAGGAGCCACGAGCGTGCGCCATCCTTGAGGGCCATGGGAAACCAGTTCACCATGACCTTCTCGTCGCCGCTGGCCGCCTCGATGCTCAGCTCATAGAGCTGCAGGAACTCTGCAGGGTCGGGGGTGCCGTCGTAGCGTGGAGGCAGGTCAAGCTTGAACTTGCCTAGCCACACAACGCTGGCAGCTCGGGGGTGAAGGCGCGGCAGACTGATGTGGTCACTGGTGAAGGAAATATGCCCTAGAGGCAATAATAAAGTTTATTATTCATGCTAGAATTGTATTAACCGGAAACTTAGTACATGTGTGAATACATAGAAAAACAGAGTGTCCCTAGTTTGCCTCTACTTGACTAGCTCGTTAATCAAAGATGGTTAAGTTTCCTAGCCAAGGACATGTGTTGTCATTTGATGAACGGGATCACATCATTAGAGAAGGATGTGATGGACAAGACCCATCCATTAGCTTAGCACTATGATCATTTAGTTTATTGCTATTGCTTTCTTCATGACTTATACATGTTCCTATGACTATGACATTATGCAACTCCCGAATACCAGAGGAACACCTTGTGTGCTATCAAACGTCACAACATAACTGGGTGATTATAAAGATGCTCTACAGGTGTCTCTGATGGTGTTTGTTGAGTTGGCATAGATCGAGATTAGGATTTGCCACTCCGTGTTTCGGAGAGGTATCTCTGGGCCCTCTCGGTAATGCTCATCACTATAAGCCTTGCAAGCAAAGTGACTAATGAGTTAGTTGCGGGATGATACATTACGGAACGAGTAAAGGGACTTGTCGGTAACGAGATTGAACTAGGTATGATGATACCGACGATCGAATCTCGGGAAAGTAACATACCGATGACAAAGGGAACAACGTATGTTGTTATGCGGTTTGACCGATAAAGATCTTCGTAGAATATGTAGGAACCAATATGAGCATCCAGGTTCCACTATTGGTTATTGACCGGAGATGTGTCTCGGTCATGTCTACATAGTTCTCGAACCCGTAGGGTCTGCACGCTTAACGTTCGACGACGATTTATATTATGTGTTATGTGATTTGATGTACCGAAGGTTGTTCGGTGTCCCGGATGAGATCAAGGACATGACAAGGAGTCTCAAAATGGTTGAGACATAAAGATGAGATCACAGACATGATGGCTGCATTCACATTAAATAGGGCACCATCGAAATCCGTTGAGACTACACCTTATGAACTATGGTTTGGCAAGAAACCCAAGTTGTCGTTTCTTAAAGTTTGGGGCTGCGATTATTATGTGGAAATGCTTCAAGCGGATAAGCTCAAACCCAAATCGGAGAAATGTGTCTTCATAGGATACCCAAAGGAGACTGTTGGGTACTCCTTCTATCACAGATCCAAAGGCAAGATATTCGTTGCTAAGAATGGATCCTTTCTAGAGAAGGAGTTTCTCTCGAAAGAAGTGAGTGGGAGGAAAGTAGAACTTGATGAGGTAACTATACCTTCTCCCTTATTGGAAACTAGTTCATCACAGAAATCAGTTCCAGTGATTCCTACACCAATTAGTGAGGAAGCTAATGATGATGATCATGAAACTTCTGATCAAGTTACGACCGAGCCTCGTAGGTCAACCAGAGTAAGATCCACACCAGAGTGGTACGGTAATCCTGTTCTGGAGGTCATGTTACTTGACCATGATGAACCTACAAACTATGAGGAAGCGATGATGAGCCCAGATTCCGCTAAATGGCTTGAGTCCATGAAATCTGAGATGGAATCCATGTATGAGAACAAAGTGTGGACTTTCGTTGACTTGCCCGATGATCGGCAAGCCATAGAGAATAAATGGATCTTCAAGAAGAAGACTAACGCTGATGGTAATATTACTGTCTACAAAGCTTGACTTGCTGCGAAAGGTTTTTGACTAGTTCAAGGAGTTGACTATGATGAGACCTTCTCACCCGTAGCGATGCTTAAGTCTGTATGAATCATGTTAGCAATTGCCGCATTTTATGATTATGAAATTTGGCAAATGGGTGTCAAAATTGCATTCCTTAATGGATATCTCAAAGAAGAGTTGTATATGATGCAACTAGAAGGTTTTGTCGATCCTAAAGGTGCTAACAAAGTGTGCAAGCTCCAGCGATCCATTTATGGACTGGTGCAAGCCTCTCGGAGTTGGAATATACGCTTTGATAGTGTGATCAAAGCATATGGTTTTATACAGACTTTTGGAGAAGCCTGTATTTACAAGAAAGTGAGTGGGAGCTCTGTAGCATTTCTGATATTATATGTGGATGACATATTGTTGATCGGAAATGATACTGAATTTCTGAATAGCATAAAAGGATACTTGAATAAGAATTTTTCAATGTAAGGCATCGGTGAAGCTGCTTATATATTGGGCATCAAGATCTATAGAGATAGATCAATACGCTTAATTGGACTTTCACAAAGCACATACCTTGACAAAGTTTTGAAGAAGTTCAAAATGGATCAGTCAAAGAAAGAGTTCTTGCTTGTGTTACAAGGTGTGAAGTTGAGTCAAACTGAATGCCCGACCACTGCAGAAGATAGAGAGAAAATGAAAGTCATTCCCTATGCCTCATCCATAGGTACTATCATGTATGCAATGTTGTGTACCAGACCTGATGTGTGCCTTGCTATTAGTTTAGCAGGGGGTACCAAAGTAATCCAGGAGTGGATCACTGGATAGCGGTCAAGAACATCCTGAAATACCTAAAAAGGACTAAGGATATGTTTCTTGTTTATGGAGGTGACAAAGAGCTTGTCATAAACGGTTACGTCGATGCAATCTTTGACACTGATCCAGATAACTCTAGGTCACAAACCGGATATGTATTTTTATTGAATGGTGGAGCTGTCAGTTGGTGCAGTTCTAAGGAGAGCGTCGTGGCAGGATCTACGTGTGAAGCGGAATACATAGCAGCTTCGGAAGCAGCAAATGAAGGAGTCTGGATGAAGGAGTTCATATCCGGTCTAGGTGTAATACCTAGTTCCTCGAGTCTAATGAAAATCTTTTCTGACAATACTGGTGCAATTTCCTTGGCAAAGGAATCCAGATTTCACAAGAGAACCAAGCACATCAAGAGACGCTTCAATTCCATTCATGATCAAGTCAAGGAGGGAAACATAGAGATTTTCAAGATACATATGGATCTGAATGTTGCAGACCCGTTGACTAAGCCTCTCTCAGGAAGCAAAACATGATCAGCACCAAGACTCCATGGGTGTTAGAATTATTACTATGTAATCTAGATTACTGACTCTAGTGCAAGTGGGAGACTGAAGGAAATATGCCCTAGAGGCAATAATAAAGTTGTTTATATATCCTTATATCATGATAAATGTTTATTATTCATGCTAGAATTGTATTAATCAGAAACTTAGTACATGTGTGAATACATAGATAAACAGAGTGTCCCTAGTTTGCCTCTACTTGACTAGCTCGTTAATCAAAGATGGTTAAGTTTCCTAGCCGTGGACATGTGTTTTCATTTGATGAACGGGATCACATCATTAGAGAATGATGACCCATCTGTTAGCTTAGCACTATGATCGTTTAGTTTATTGCTATTGCTTTCTTCATGACTTATACATGTTCCTATGACTATGAGATTATGCAACTCCTGAATACCGGAGGAACACCTTGTGTGCTATCAAATGTCACAATGTAACTGGGTGATTATAAAGATGCTCTACAGGTGTCTCCGATGGTGTTTGTTGAGTTGGCATAGATCGAGATTACGATTTGTCACTCTGTGTTTCGGAGAGGTATCTCTGGGCCCTCTTGGTAATGCTCATCACTATAAACCTTGCAAGCAAAGTGACTAATGAGTTAGTTGTGGGATGATACATTACGGAACAAGTAAAGAGACTTGCCGGTAACGAGATTGAATTAGGTATGATGATACAGTCGATTGAATCTCGAGCAAGTAACATACCGATGACAAAGGGAACAACGTATGTTGTTATGCGGTTTGACCAATAAAGATCTTCATATAATATGTAGGAACCGATATGAGCATCCAGGTTCCGCTATTGGTTATTGATCGGATATGTGTCTCGGTCATGTCTACATAGTTCTCGAACCCGTAGGGTCCGCACGCTTAACGTTCGATGACGCTTTATATTATGAGTTATGTGATTTGATGTACCGAAGCTTGTTCAGAGTCCCAGATGATATCACGGACATGACGAGGAGTCTCAAAATGGTCGAGACATAAAGATTGATATATTGGAACATGTTATTTGGACATTGGAAGTGTTCCGGATGGTTTCAGATAAAACCGGAGTGCCGGAGGGGTTACCGGAACCCCTGGGGGAAGTAATGGGCCACCATGGGCCTTAGTGGAGAGAGAGGAGGGCAGCCAGGGCAGCCCCCCCCCCTTGCAGTCCGAATTGGACAAGGGAAGGGGGCGGCGCCCCCCTTTCCTTCTCCCTCTCTCCCTCACCTTCCTTCCCCCTCTCTCCCTCTTGGTGGAATACTACTAGATAGGACTAGGAGTCCTGGTAGGACTCCTCTCCTTGGGCGCGCCCCTAGGGTCGCTTGACCTCCTCCTCCCCTCCTTTATATACGGGGAGGGGGCACCCCATAGACACAGAAGTTGATCTTTAGCTGTGTGTGGTGCCCCCCTCCACAGTTTTACACATCGGTCATATTGTCGTAGTGCTTAGGCAAAGCCCTGTGTCGGTAACTTCATCATCACCGTCACCATGCTGTCGTGATGACAGAACTCTCCCTCGGCCTCAACTGGATCAAGAGTTTGAGGGACGTCACCGAGCTGAACGTGTGCAGATCGCGGAGGTGCCGTACGTTCGGTACTTGGATCGGTTTGATCGCAAAGACATTTGACTACATCAACTGCGTTACTAAACGCTTCCGCTTTCGGTCTACGAGGGTACGTAGACACACTCTCCCCCTCTCGTTGCTATACATCTCCTAGATAGATCTTGCGTGATCGTAGGTAAATTTTTGAAATACTGCGTTCCCCAACAACCGAAGCCCGTCGTGGAGGTGGTGCCTGTTCTTGGTGCTCGCACGCCACCGCTGCAGGCGGTGCGCGGTCTTGACGTGGCAGTGGAGGGAGCGCTGGAGCACCTTCTTGCGGCCATTGGACCTCACGGCAGCTTCCTTCCTAATGTGTGGGCGCCTGGCGCAGCGGGTCGTGCTGAGGGGCCACGTGTCTTGGGCCGAGGGCGACGTCCTGACGAGGAGGTGGCGGAGGCGCTCCATGGGCTACGTCGCCCGCAGCAGGCGGCGGACGAGGCGGCGAGAGGGACGGTGCAGGTGTAGCGACCCGACCCGAATGGATCAAGTCTCTGTGCTTAAGTGTCATCCCTGGATCGGTATGCTGACACACATAGTACTCGAGGATTTATAACAGAGGTAAATCACATGTATAAAGTAACGTAAATACTATTACCTCAATCCAAATAGCGGAAGTAACAAGGTTGTGGATTCCCATCAACACCAACGGCAAAGTTGAGTGTAGAAATCGCAACCCTAACGTATCACTTACTTGTCGTAAGAAACCTGCAACATGAGACGTTGTAGCCCGAAACGGGTCAGTACATTGAATGTACTGGCAAATTCACACCATAGAGAAAATGATGAACAATGGCTATCACTATATGCATATATGGCTGGTGGAAAAGCTCTATGGTTATAATGTTTTTGCGAAAAGCCAATTTTTCCCTACTGCAAAGGAATAAATTTATTTAACTATCATGGTGGTTGTTAAACATTGAGAATGGTTGACAGCATTCTCAATCCCAATTAAGCATCATCATTAAAACCCAACAAAGTTAATTAAAGTAACGTGATGAGATCAACAGGATAATCCAAGAACTAGATACTCAAGATGTCCATAACCGGGGACACGGCTAATCATGATTAGTTTGTACACTCTGCAGAGGTTTGCGCACTTTTCCCCACAAGACTCGATCGCCTCCGTTTGGTTTCTCGCACTACATGGTGTTTGAGAAGATGGATGACCGAGACATAGTCTTTCAGAAGCGCTAGCACCTTACGATCGGGTAGACCGTACCACCTACATCCCCTACATCTGCTAGTCTACCACTGTAAGAGTTCGCACGACTTAGTCAACTATGCTAGAGCCCATAATAGCTTGTGGCTGCACACGGAAGTTTCTAGTATGAATAGTCTCATGATCCCTTTGAGCCTGGGTGGCGGTCCAAAAGAAAACAGGCAAGTCCTGGAATACCCAGGTGCCTCAATCCACCCAGATGTGTGTTTAAGTTGCCACCTTAGATAACCATTAATTAACAAAACTCACATCTGTCATGGATATCACTCACCCAATCCACGTCTACTAGCATAGCATGGCATAATAAGCAAACGTAGAAGTAACTCCCAAAGGTTTGATAGTAAAACAGGTAATAGGTACTACCTCAACTACTTCCCATCCCACAATTTAGTTAGATCCTAATCATGCAATGTGTGAGGGTTGAAACTAATGCATAAAAACTGGGTACGAAAGGGATATGATCAAAGTGTGAACTTGCCTGCGATGTTGATGAAGATTATTCACACTCAAAACTCTTGATAGATCTACTCGTCACACTCCGGTCAATCTATCGTAAGCAAACAATAGTAACCACACATAAGCAATCACTCAAAAGATCAGAAAGAACGAAGAAGACGATTCGGAAACATCAAAACCAAGAAAATAACTCTTGCAACATAAAACAATTTCTAACAGTACCAAAATTACGTGAATTTGGCCTTATTAGAATGTTTAGGTCAAGAGCTTCGATATGCAAAAAGAATCAACTCAAACGGAGCTACGAAACTCAAGTTATGATCAAACAAAGTTTGAATTCAAATCTGATCTAATTCAAATTTTAAAATTTTCAAAAACATGTTTAAGTTGTTTATCTGGATAGAGGAGATCATAACGAAGAAGTGAGCGTTGGTTTTGTTGAATTTGGAATAACGAGTAAAAAGTAATGATTGATTGAAGCACATGGACTAAACTATAATTAAAATCATCACAGATAGGTCCCTGGTGAAAAAAATAAACAGAAAAAGGAAAAACTAAATAACGAACGTTCGCTAACTAGTTCTAAACAGTGGACGTTCGCTGTTTAATAAAACCCAAAAAAATAGTTCTAGTCTAGGGTTTTAAAAAAACCGAACCTAAAAAAACCGTGGTCGGTTTATACCGGTTCGGCGGTTCGAAGAGAACCGGCAGTTCGCGGAGCGGATCGGACCGGCGAGCTCCGGCGACTCAGCGCGGGGCTCTAGCGGGCAGCTCCGATCGTCAGAGGAGACAGCGAGGCGCACGGGGAGAGGCGGCGTGGGGCGACGGGTGCGCTGGGGGCGCCGGCGGCGGTCGGAGGCGGCGATGGGGTGCGGTGCAGGGGCGGCGGCAGAGCGCGAAGAAGCGAGCAGCGGCGGCGGCAGTTTGCGGCAGGTGGCGGTGCGCGAGATGCAGCGCGGGGCGAGGGCGGCGCGTTTTATGGAGGGAGGGGGGCGATGGCGTGGGGGAGGGGTCAAGGAGAGGCGGCGGGGAGTCCGGGCGGAGCACAGACGTCGAGGCGGCGGCGCAGTCGTGCTAGATCTGGCCTCTAGCGTGAGGTCAGGGAAGGCTCGGCTGGGCTGGGCTTGGCCTGGTTGACTGGGCCGGCCCAGTCGGCGGAAAAGAATTTTTTTATTAATATTTTTTAAAAAAAACATTTTTCACAGACAACAAAATTAACAAAAACAAAGTGAGTTCGCGACAGATCGGACCGCGACCGGCGAGTCAGCGCGGGCTCAGCGGCGCACTCTCGGCAAGGAACACACAGGCGCAGGAGAGGCGCTGGGCCGACGTGCGCGGGGGCCCGGGCGGCGGTCGGTACCGCGATGGTCGGCATGGCCCGGGCAAGGCGCGAAGAACAAGCAGCGGCGCGCATTGCGGCAGTGCGTCCAACACGGCGACCGGCCGTTTATGAGGGAGGCGGCATGCGGGGGGGAGGGCAAGAACGCGGATCCGGCGGAGGCACAACTCGGAGCCGCGGGGCAGCGTGGCTAGAATCTGGGCCCTAGCGGATCAGGGCCTCGCTGGGCTGGCTTGGCTGCTGGGCCGCCAGTCGGCGAAGAATTTTAAAATTTTAAAAAAACATTTTCACAAAACAAATAAATAAAAACAATAATAAAATATTATATAGGCATATAATATATCAAAATTTTCAGAAAAATTCTACAAGAACATTTTTCTAGCATTAAATAAAATACACACAAAATCAGATAATTCAAAGAGTGCTACTGGTCTAATAAAATCCAAAAAAATCATTTTAAAAATACCAAAATGATTTCAAATTAATTTTTCTCCAATTTTCTATTGTAGGGAATCATGTTACCCTATTTTCCATATTTTTGGAGAAAAATAATTTGAATAAAACTCAAATAACTCCAAATTGAAAAAATAATTCAAAAGAACTTTGAATTTAATTCTTGAAACTCCCAACTCATATTTCATATTTGAAGAAGTCATTTTATCTTCTCTCATGAAAATCATTGAGTTGCATAAAGTTTCAGAATTGGAAATATTTTCCAAATGAAATTCAAATATTTTCAACACCCCTTGTCATTTAAATAAATGGAAGAAGTCATGTCATCTTCTCTCCAGGGTTTTGTGATGAAAAGAATTTGAATTCACGGGATCAAAAAAAAAAGGTGAAAGTTTGGGAAAGTCCTTTTATTCCCTCTCATTTAACTTTCAAAAAGTTTCGAATTTCACTCAATCAATCACACAACAATCAAACAATCAATCTATCTATCTATTTATTATAACATTCCAAAATTAGAATTTTGGGATGTTACACAGCGACTCCCACTTGCGCTCAGCGTGCGTCCAGCCAAAACTCGTAAGGTCGTCGGACGGGCGAGCGCGGAGAATCCCCACCATATCAACGCAATCGTGCCATCCACGCCACGCACGAGTTGTAGACGAGCCCAGCCGAAGTACGGATGGGGTGGACGTGCTCCTCCAGCCACACAGAGGGGACTCGATGAAGCTGTTGCTCAGCCCCCAGCCAGGTGGCGGTGTGCAACGGGAATGAGAGCGACGGTGGCCCGTAATGCCCCGTCCTGGCGATCACAGCTGCGAGAACGCTCGATGCTCACACGCTCCGAGCAGCTGCCAGAGAAATTGATGCTGCGGCAAATCATCGACGGAGAAGCTCAATGCACCCCTACTCGCGCCAAATAATCGATTCATGGCTCCGCAACCCTTAATGTTCAACACTAGGTGCGTCCACGAAACCCTTACCCCCTTACCATGCCGGCCCAATATTCCACCACACAGCTGACTACGAATCCCAAAAAAAGACACGAGATTTGAATCCAGTTCGGCCGCGTGCGGTTATACTCCTAACTCCATCTTTTCATATGACCTCGAGGTGCTGAGCAGAAACTAAACGGAACAGCCCTCGAGGTGAGTTCTGAGCTCGATGAGCGGTGAGCGTGGCAGGGTGGAATGGATCCCGGGATCCGGAGAATCCCGAGTTGCTAAGTCCTAGATAGGTCCTCGGCCTCTTCCAAATGTTACCGGGAAGGATCCGACACCAATATTCACAGGAGACAACTTAGTTACATTATGCCTGGAAATATCTCTCGCAAAGGCCTGTGGGGTGACGGCAGCATGGCGCCTCCACGATGAACCTCCGTACCTCGCCGCGGTCGGTCTGGGTTTTCACCGGATAGATACCTTTGCTGATGCCCGGACTTCAACCTGCGCTGCCCATAGCACCAAAAGAAAACTCGCGCTGCGCCTACCTGCCCTTGTCGTCATGCTCACATCAGTTAACCTCGCAGGTTGCGCCTTGCCTTGATAGCCCGCTCACTCGAGCCATTCCTGGTGAGTCCGCCCCCCAGGGAGTATGGTGTCGTCCGCCCGCGAGCTTTGGCCCCGCTAGGGCTGAGTATTGTTGCTGGATGGGCCGCTGATGAGCCACACATGGGCCCAGGCAGGCATCTGCACCCCCGCCTAGAACGCCGACAATTAATACCCAACGTGAGTACAACAAGGGCCAAGAATCAAATCCAGAAATCCCCCCGCATCACAATGGGAGCACGTAGAGGGAGACCAGAGAATCGAATAACGAAACATCCCTCCCCCCCCAATCTAACTCACTCACGCAATTTAGCAGCAGGCAAAAGATACTCAGTGATTGCTCTCTGACTATAGCGCCAGAAAAGCTCCTGTCTGCTAGGACTACGTCAGTATTTCCCCAAAGAGGAAGGGATGATGCAGCACAACGATGGTAGGTATTTCCCTCAGTGAAGAAACCAAGGTTATCGAACCAGTAGGAGAACCAAGCAACACAACGTAAACAACACCTGCACACAAATAACAACACCTCGCAACCCGACATGTTAAAGGGGTTGTCAATCCCTTTCGGGTAACGATGCCAGAAAATTGTAGTAGATTGAAATAATAGATCACAAATAAAATAAAGTGCAGCAAAGTATTTTTGTATTTTTGGTTTAATAGATCTGAATAAAAATGCAAAGGAAAAGTAGATCGCAAGCAAATATATGAGAAGAAGACCCGGGGCCGTAGGTTTCACTAGTGGCTTCTCTCGAGAAAGATAGCAAACATGGGTAAACAAATTACTGTTGGGCAATTGATAGAACCTTCAAATAATTATGATGATATCCAGGCAATGATCATTACATAGGCATCACGTCCAAGATTAGTAGACCGACTCCTGCCTGCATCTACTACTATTACTCCACACATCGACCGCTATCCAGCATGCATCTAGTGTATTAAGTTCATGGAAAAACGGAGTAATGCAAATCAGAACGATGACATGATGTAGACAAATCCATTTATCTATTGCATAGATATAGATCCCATCTTTTTATCCTTAGTAGCAACGATACATACGTGTCGGTTCCCTTTCTGTCACTTGGATCAAGCACCGTAAGATCGAACCCACTACGGCACCTCTTCCCATTGCAAGATAAATAGATCAAGTTGGCCAAACAAAACCCAAATATCGGAGAAGAAATAAAGGCTATAAGAGATCATGCATAAAAGAGATCAAAAGAAACTCAAATACTTTCATGATAAAAAGATATGATCTGATCATAAACTCAAAGTTCATCGATCCCAACAAACACACGCAAAAGAGTTACATCATATGGATCTCCAAGAGACCATTGTATTGAGAATCAAGAGAGAGAGAGAGAGATGAAGCCATCTAGCTACTAACTACGGACCCGAAAGGTCTACAAAGAACTACTCACGCATCATCGGAGAGGCACCAATGGAGGTGGTGAACCCCATCTGAGATGGTGTCTAGATTGGATCTGGTGGTTCTGGACTCTGCGGTGGCTGGATGAATATTCGAGTCCCCTAGGGTTCTAGGATTTTTGGGGTATTTATAGAGCAAAGAGGCGGTCCGGGAGCTACCCGAGCTGGACAACTGACTGAATCTCAGTTACTTTGACATCTAAATCATAGAATTTTGTTCCACGATTCTTTCCAAGCTCTCCTGGTTTTGAGTCAGGGTGGCCAAGTCCCTTCTCAATCCTCAGAGTTGATGCTATCAAACCAAGCTGTCCTTGCTTGCTTTTCAAAAAGTACTCAGATGCCTCCTCTTGAGTTGGCATCTTGGCAGCCTTCTCTTTCTTTGCTTTCTCCTTCTTCTCTTGAGCTTGTACTGATGATGGTTCATTCTCATTCATCACAACTTGATTGTCCTCAAAGTCAGGATAGATAGGCAAGTGTTCCTTATCCAACAAGTATGTGCCTGTGCCCATCTTTGAGTTTATCAACTCCTGGATCTGTGGGGCATATCCACAACTTCTTTTCTGGTCAGCTGCAGTCCTCTTGATAGTCTCAACTATAAGGCTCATGACCTTGAACTTCTGTGGCACATCAAATATATGTAGCAAGTTAATTGCATGGCCTCTGATCATTCTGTGATCACCAGACTTGGGCAAGAGAGTGTGCCTTAAGGATCCAATTGATTGTAGGCAGCCCTGACAGCAAAGTGTTTTACTGACCCAAACTTGAAGTCTCAAGAGCATCTTCAGGAATCTCCTTGTACATGTTTGCCATAGAGTTGTGATCCATCTTCTTCTTGGCATAGACATCCAAGTCATCTTCACTTTCCTTTGGGGCATTGATCAGATTGGCCCATTCCTCAATAGTTGATTGGTATCTCGTACCTTCAGACATCCAAACTATTCGCCATCTGGATAAAATGTGTTGTGGAGTAGAATTGCATTATGAGCTCCTCATTCCACTTTGTGAGCTTCTGCCCAACAAAGTCTGCAACTCCACAAGCATGAAAGCTGTCAAACACACCAGGATAGTGTTCCTCATTTTCCTTCATGTAGGTCCAGTTGACCCACCTCATATCACACACTATAGGCTTCTTGTCCAACAACACTGTCTCATAGAAATCCTGATGTTCCTTTGTGTGGAACCTGTAATCAACAGCAGTCCTTCTCCTGGTAGCATATGGATCTGTCTCTCTCCATTTCCTCAGTCCTGAGTCTCTCCTGATCTTCATGTTCTCAGCCACAGGATGAGCATCATTGTGGTCTGGAATTTTTGGCTTCAATTTTCTCAGAACATGCTCTTCATCTTCTTCTTCAGCAACAGTCTCAGGCACTGGGGCCTTGTTCTTCTCAGCAGCTGGTATGTTTCTGGTATTTCTCTTTGGTGCAGTCTTGGGCTTGGAGGCAGCTTTGGGTGCTTCTTTGGGCTTTGATGATGCAGCCCCTGTCCTGATAGCATCACCCATAAGCTTCTGTGCCTTGGGTGCTGGTGCAGCAACCTCTTCTTCCTCTTCTTCTTCCATCATGGAAGCCTTTCCAATCACTTGGCCATGGTCTTCTTGACCCTTTCCTTCCTTTTCTTTCCTTCTGCAGGCTCTTTGGGTTGAGATTCCAAAGATGCTTGAGAGGATGCTCTGGCCTTAGACATTGGTTGTCTTCCTGCTGGCCTTTTGATCTTCATCCCTGGCTTAACTGCAGCTGTGTTACTCCTTCTTAACCACTTTCTTCTTTGATGTGGCCTCATCCTCAGTGGCCACATAGTCTTCATCCTCAGACTCTGAAGTTTTCTTCTTGCTTGCTCTAGTGGCAGCCTTTGGCAAATTGCTTGGGGTGCTCCTGCTACCATCATCTGAACTGCTAGAGGGACTAGTGCCCTCACTCAGGTGAACCTGCTCCTCTGACCTGTTCTGGCTGTCACTCTGGTCAGACATGTTGCAAACACTAACTGCAGACCCTGTGAATAGATTGTAGATGAGATAGAGTGGATGAGCATCACAAAATGCAGAGGTTTTTGCAAAAGAATGAGTCAAAAACTTAGTTTTAGTTTTCCACAGAAAGCATTTCGGATCAACCGATTTGCAAACTCGGTGATACCGAAGCAGCTGTTGGAACCTAAACTAGTGAACTCGGTCAGACCGAGTCACAGTTCGGTGGCACCGAGACTGCTAGGGTTTCACAAAGTCCTGAACTCGGTCACACCGATTTGCAATTCTCGGTCAGACCGAGAACCACATGTGCAATGGCCTTGGCCGAATCGGTGGAACCGAGTTCTGCAACCCGGTGGGTCCGAGATGGTTTCGGCGGAAACCTAACCCTAAATTTTCGATTCAACTCTAATCTACGGAGTGTTTTGACTGGATAGAAGCGTTTCAATCAGTGGTAAGAATCATAATGAACACAATGTGCTAGGAATCAGGATAGCACTGTGATCGAGTCCATACCCTAGTTCGGCGATGAACTCGCTACGGCGGCAACGGCGGGGAAGAATTCCGTTGACGGCGGCGGAGACCAGCGACAGGAGGCGGCTGGCGACGAGAGGACGATCCGGAGACCCAGGAGGCAGAGCGAGCTATGCGCGCGAAGGGGTTTCGGAGAAATTTCCAAAATTGCCCGTGAGTATATATAGCCCGACCCTGTCGGTGTGACCGAGTGGAACAACTCGGTGGCACCGAGATGCATAACTGTTGACAGTTACAGCAACTCGGTGTGACCGAAAAGTTCAAATCGGTTGCACCGAGATTGAAAACCTAGATCGACTTAGTGATCTCGGTATGACCGAAATGGATGAATCGGTCAGACCGAAACACAAAGAAGTTTTGGAAGTTTAAGTCTATGACGAATCGGGGACTCCGAGTGCTCCTCACACAGAGTGGTTCGAATCTGACTTGATCAAATTTTGATGTAGCATGAATAGAGTTTGAGACAAGAAAAGCATAGATAGCTAGAGAGGGTTCTTAGGCATTCTTGTCCATCCACTTGGCAAAAGAAAAAAACCAATCAATCAAAACAACAAGTGGATGTCCTCGAATGAGTAAAATATGCAATCAACATGCTCACACAATAAAATGGCAATTGAAATATGTGGCAAAGCATGCACAACCAATTCTAGCATCTATCAAACAATTTGCGATGACTAGGTCATCTATATATGAGTATATTGACTTAGGAGTCAAATGAGAACATTTGATCATAGGTCATACTCATCGTTTAAGCACAAGTGGGGTTACCCTTTTACATAAAGCATTGTGTTCACACCATTAGAGTTGCTTTAGCTCAATTCTTAGAGTAAAGCTCCCCCTAGATGTGATATCCCCCCTAAGAGGGATGAACTAACCTTGGGTTTTGTCGATGATGACTTCATGTAGATGTTGAAGATGTGGATGCTCAATGTTGATGTAGATCATTTGGAGCAATCCAGTGAGTTGCACTTTCAATACCTACACGGGTTAGTCCCACAAGGAACAAACAAGGATATCCATAGACATAGAGTGATGCACACACAAGATGATGCCTATGAAAGCTTTTTACCTTGTCCCTTGTCTATACCAACAAGAGGGTTTGTGACTCCTTGAACTAGTGCAAGATGTGGAAGTTGATTGCACTTGTTCTTGCCAAAATGATAAGAGTGAAGTATGTTGGCGGAGTCACCCTCAAGAACTCTCTAGTTCTTCTTCTTTTGGATCCACATCATTTTGATGGGAATCCTTGGAGTTGTAGTCGTACTTGATGAAGTGGAGCTTGAAGTAGTCTTGGGAATCCACTTGACTAAGGTCTTCGGAGCTTTTCAAATGCATCAATTTCCTCTTGAAGCTTGTCCTTGCCTTTTTGCTTGTAGTCTTGTGGTGGAAGATCGTCTTGAGCTTGTGTCCCCTTGAAAGAAGTATACTTCTCTTGTTGAGGGACAAACTTTGTCTTGGGGTATTGATCTTCTTCCCACTCAACTCCATTGGCATTGAACTTTTGTTCAAAACCAACATCTTGATTCTTCCGGTGCATTCCTTGCTTGCGCACAATTTCTTCGAATTGCTTACTCCCGGCAAGGCTTTTGTACACTCCTTTCTCTATAATTCCCTTCAATAAGCTATTTTCTTGCTTAAGTGTAACCTGGCTAAGAGAATCATTAGTAGAATCAAGAGAACTACTAGAAGCAACAATATTGGATTTAACATGATCATTGTTACTGCTAGAGGAAGAATCTTTCTTGTTAGACTTGACTTGAGGCATGTAAGTGGATAAGAGCAAACGCTTGGCAATGTAAGAAGAACTTTTCTTACGGAGATCATCATTGATTGCTTTTAAGAACTCATGCTCTTGCTCAAGATTGAGCTTTTTAAAGCGTAATTTCTCATGAGCTCTTAAAAGTTCTCGATGGTCTTCGAAGATAGTGTCATGAGCTAACTTAAGAGTTTTTAGTTCTTTAGTTAGAGCCTCAATCTTCTCCTTATCATTGTCATTCGTTTTATCTTGATTAGCATGGTTAATTTGTCTTTCATCATAGTATTCACCACTAGAGTTGTCAACAAGCAAATCATCACCTAACAAGTCATTTTCATCACTATTGAAATCAACATACTCGGGGTGTGTTACCTTAGCCTTTGGCCATGAAGCATCTTCCAATTCCTTCATTTGGTGAGTCAAATATGTCGTAGGAGTTGGTTGACACAAGTGCTAGACCGGCAACACCTTCATCTTGAGTATCTTCGGAGTCGGAGTGATAACTTCTCTCGGAGTGGCTGTCGGAGTCGGAGCCGGATACCCATTCACCAACATGAGCTTGATGTCTTCGTATTGTGTAGCTCCTTGATGATTTTTCTTTCCTTTCCGAATCCTTGCTTCTCCATGAGTATCTTCGTTTATAATGATCATCTCTACTCCTTCTCTCTCTTGGTGGTGATCCTTTGCTTCTTCCTTTTGGAGAATCTTCTCTTCTCTTGTAGGGAGCCGTACACTCATTAGAATAGTGTCCGGGTCTTCCACAATTGTAACAGTTTCGCTCTCGACTAGAAGATCTTTTGTCATTGTAGGACCTTGACTTGGAGCTTCTATCTTTGCTTCTACTCTTGTAGAACTTGTTGAAGTTTCTCACCATTAAGCTCAATTCTTCATTGAAGTCTTGTTTCTCACTCGATGATGTAGGGGCTTCACATGAGGCTTTATAGGCATCACTTGATTTGTTGTGAAGTTCCTCTTTATCCTTAAGTGACATCTCATGAGCAACAATTCTTCCAATCACCTCCGTTGGCTTGAGATCTTTGTAATTTGGCATCATTTGGATCAATGTGCACACGGTATCATATTTTCCATCCAAGGCTCTTAGAATCTTCTTGATGATGAATTTATCGGTCATCTCTTCACTTCCTAAGCCGGCAATCTCATTTGTGATGAGAGCAAGCCTAGAGTACATCTCAGCGACACCTTCACCATCCTTCATCTTGAACTTGTCAAGTTGGCTTTGAAGTACATCCAACTTGGATTCCTTGACGGAGTCGGTACCTTCGTGCATATCAATCAAAGTGTCCCAAATTTCCTTTGCATTCTCAAGACGGCTGATTTTGTTGAATTCTTCGGGGCACAATCCGTTGAAGAGAATGTCACAAGCTTGAGCATTGTATTGCAACATCTTCAACTCATCCGCGGTAGCTTCACGGTTTGGTTCTCTCCCGTCAAAGAAGTCACCTTGCAAACCAACACACACAATAGCCCAAACAGCGAGGTTATGTCCAAGAATATGCATTTTCATTTTATGCTTCCAACTAGCAAAATTAGTACCATCAAAGTAAGGACCTCTACGGTGATAATTTCCCTCAGTAGACGCCATACTCTCCTAGGTTGTGAAACCAAGGCTATGACCACCAAAAGCTATGGAGATTAAACAAATGGAGACCAAAGCTCTGATACCACTTGTAGGATTGAAAGTATGTCTAGAGGGGGGTGATTAGACTACTTGACCAAATAAAACTTAACCTTTTCCCAATTTTAGTTCTTGACAGATTTTAGCTAATTTAGGACAAGTCAAGCAATCATCACATAATTCAATTAAGCATGCAAAGAGTTTATAGGCAGCGGAAAGTAAAGCATGCAACTTGCGAGAATGTAAAGGGAAGGGTTTGGAGAATTCAAACGCTATTGGAGACACGGATGTTTTTCCCGTGGTTCGGATAGGTGGTGCTATCCTACATCCACGTTGATGGAGACTTCAACCCACGAAGGGCAACGGTTGCGCGAGTCCACACAGGGCTTCACCCACGAAGGGTCCACGAAGAAGCAACCACCCACAAAGGGTCCACGAAGAAGCAACCTTGTCTATCGCACCATGGCCATCGCCCACACAGGACTTGCCTCACTAGCGGTAGATCTTCACGAAGTAGGCGATCTCCTTGCCCTTACAAACTCCTTGGTTCAACTCCACAATCTTGTCGGAGGCTCCCAAGTAACACCTAGCCAATCTAGGAGACACCACTCTCCAAGAAGTAACAAATGGTGTGTAGGTAATGAACTCCTTGCTCTTGTGCTTCAAATGATAGTCTCCCCAACACTCAACTCTCTCTCATAGGATTTGGATTTGGTTGAAAGAAGATTTGAGTGGAAAGCAACTTGGGAAGGCTAGAGATCAAGATTCATATGGTAGGAATGGAATGTCTTGGTCTCAACACATGAGTAGGTGGTTCTCTCTCAGAACATATGAGTTGAAATGGTGTGTGTGTTCTGATGGCTCTCTCATTGAATGAGAAGGAGGTGGAGGGGTATATATAGCCTCCACACAAAATCCAACCGTTACACAGTTTTCCAATCTCGGTGGGACCGAATCAACAAGCTCGGTCGGACCGAAAATTTAAACCTAGTGACCGTTAGTGATTTTCGGTGGGACTGACATGCAACTCGGTAGGACCGATATAGTTAGGGTTTGGGCATAACGTAATCTCGGTGAGACCGATTACACAAACTCGGTGAGACCGAATTTGGTAATTAGCTAACCAGAGAGTTGGTCAGGCAAACTCGGTGGGACCGATTTGCTCTTTCGGTGAGACCGAGTGGAACTCGGTGAGACCGAAAAATTACAAAGGGGAAACACTGAGTTTACATTGCAATCTCGGTGGGACCGATTCGCTCTTTCGGTAAGACCGAAAAGTTACGAAAGGGAAACAGAGAGTTTGCAACCCCATCTCGGTGAGACCGAGGTCCTTATCGGTAGAACCGAATTGCTAGGGTTTGGCAGTGGCTAATGACAAGTGAAACTCGGTGGCGTCGGATAGGAAGAATCGGTAGGACCGAGTTTGGCTTAGGGTTTAGGTCATATGTGGATATGGGAAAGTAGTTGAGGGTTTTGGAGCATATCACTAAGCACATGAAGCAAGAGGCTCATTAAGCGACACCTCATCCCTCCTTAATAGTATTGGCTTTTCCTAAAGACTCAATGTGATCTTAGATCACTAAAATATAAAATGAAGAGTCTTGAGCTTTTGAGCTTGAGCCAATCCTTTGTCCTTAGCATTTTGAGGGTTCCACTTTCACATTCATGCCATGCCAATCATTGAGCTTTCCTGAAATAATCATCTTGGAATAGCATTAGCTCAATGAGCTATATGTTGTTATGAATTACCAAAACCACCTAGGGATAGTTGCACTTTCAAATGTGTATGCATAACCGCCTGTAAAGGGGTCCAGTATATCATATAAAGAGCAGCAGCAAATGCTTATTATGTTCCATTAAAGCAGATTAGAAGATTGTTTAGTTTGGGTAATTTTATTAATTGCTTTTTTTCTCCTAACTGACCGAACTGGCTTTATCCAAAAAGAAAACGAGCAGGCTTCATTAGCTTAGATAAGAGAATTTTTAAAAATGCTGTGGTTATAGAGTTGTGCTCGGTTTGCTTCTTTTGGTCATTCTTGATATAAGCAATTGGATAGCGTTCCTGTTTGCACATATAAGGAATGGATTGCTAGGAATGAGTTTATCAGAGCCTACTGGAATGCACGCCCTCTGTCCCTGTTTTTGTCTCTGTAGCTAAACTTGAGAATTGTACACTATGGTATATAAAGTTAGTTGCTGAGTTCACATGCAGTTATGAAAGTTAGAGCACATACATGCTTTATTTTACTTCCTTTAATACAGGGCATTCTATAATTACTAAGAACTGATTTGTTGAAGTGTGCCTCCCTAATTTGTCCAGATACATGCGAGGATTGCTGTGTCAAACCTGCACAAGGATTCCAAGAAGTTCTCGAAGACGTAAGCCACGACGTATGTTTCTACCATGATTTCCTTCAGTTGGATTTCGTGGATTTAGGTGTTGAAAAATTATGGGCTGTGGATGGCTGCTTCTTTGTAGCTTCCAAATTTGAAATGTTTGTTTGAGAGTTAATTTAGTTTCTGTTATGGATTCACAGCTTCTCACATGTACCATCCTTTTAGACTTTTAGATTTCTAAAGAAACAAAATGAAGATATCATGGAATGGTCTCAATAGTACAGCTTAAAGCTTTTTATGCTTTATATTTTCTTTGAAATTTGCTCGTAAAGAATCATGTATCTATGTTAGATTCGGTGAGAAAAGACGGCTTCCAAGCAGAGGATGCGCGAGTGTTGGCCACATTTGGTTTTCGACTTGGGTGTCTAAATATTCTCACCATACTTGGCTTCCTCTCGGCCTTTGCGCCATTGGCGCAACGAGTTATCTAGTATTGTTCTAAAGGATCACTAGGAGGTACGGCAATAGAAGCAAGACCAATAATTTTATCCTTACTAGGCAATTCTTCTTTATGGTGTTGTTTACTAAATTTAGAGAAATTAAATTCATGAGTCATATCATCTAAGCCGACAGTAACAACATCCCTTGTGCAATCTATGATAGCATTAACAGTATTTAAGAAGGGTCTACCAAATATAATGAGAAAATCTATCTTAGAGGGAATCAAGAACAAGAAAATTAGCAGGATATTTAGTTTTTTCCACACAAGACTTCAACATCTCTAACAATTCCCATTGGTGAAATAGTATCTCTATTAGCAAGTTTAATTGTGACATCAATATCTTCTAACTCAATAGGTGCAATGTCATGCATAATTTCGTTGTATAAGCCAATATGTATTGGACTAGCACTAGCACCCATATCACATAAGCCATGATAACAATGATCTCCTATTTTCACAGAAATAACAGGCATGCCTATCATAGGTCTAGGTTTATCTGTATCACGGGGTTTAGCAATTCTAGCAGTTTCATCATAGAAATAAATAACATATTATTAGACAAAAGATCTTTAACAATAGCAATATTAGGTTCAACTTTAACTTGCTCAGGAGGTGTATATGTTTTAATATTGCTTTTACGAACCACAGTTGAAGTTTTAGCATGATCCTTTATCTTAACAGGGAAAGGTGATTTCTCAACATAAGAAGTAGGAACAATAGGATCATTATAGGTGATAGTCTTTTCTTCAACTTTAATAGGTGCAGTTACTTTTACTTCTATGGGAGGATGATATTTAAACCACTTCTCCTTAGGGAGATCAACATAAGTAGTAAAAGATTCACAGAAAGAAGCTACTATCTCAGAATCAAGTCCATATTTAGTGCTAAACTTACGGAAAATATCGGTATCTATAAAAGATTTAACACAATCAAACTTAGGTGTCATACCTGACTCCTTACCTTTGTCGAGATCCCAATCTTCAGAGTTGCGTTTAATTCTATCCAATAAATCCCATCTGAATCCAATAGTCTTCATCATAAAAGAGCCAGCACAAGAAGTATCGAGCATGGTGCGATTATTTTCAGAAAGCCGAGCATAAATTTTTTGAAGAATTGTTTCTCTTGGGAGCTCATGATTGGGGCATGAATATAACATTGATTTAAGCCTCCCCCAAGCTTGAGCGATGCTTTCTCCTTCGCAAGGCCAAAAATTATATATATAATTGCGATCACGATGAACAAGATGCATAGGGTAATACTTTTGATGAAATTCCAATTTCAATCTTCTATAGTTCCATGATCTCGTATCATCACATAGCCTATACCATATCAATGCGTCTCCCTTCAAAGATAAAGGGAAGACCTTCTTCTTAGCAACATCATCGGGTATACCTGCAAGCTTAAATAATCCACATACTTCATCCACATATATTAGGTGTACATCAGGATGCTTTGTTCCATCTCCTGTAAAAGGATTAGCTAGCAGTTTTTCTATCATACCCGAAGGATACTCATAAGGAATTTCATCTTCAATAGGTTCAGTAGGTTGAGGAGCAACTCTTTGCTCTACTGGTCGGGGTGAAGATACCCCGAACAAGCCCCTCAGAGGATTACTTTCCATAGTAACAAGTGACAGTAAATTTCAGCACACTATATAAATCTTTCCTTACCAAATTCCACCTACCAAAGGCGCTTCACTCCCCGGCAACGGCGCCAGAAAAGAGTCTTGATGACACACAAGTATAGGGGATCTATTGTAGTCCTTTCGATAAGTAAGAGTGTCGAACCCAACGAGGAGCAGAAGGAAATGATAAGCGGTTTTCAGCAAGGTATTCTCTGCAAGTACTGAAATAAGTGGTAACAAATAATTTTGTGATGAGATAATTTGTAACGAGTAACAAGTAACAAAAGTAAATAAAGTGCAGCAAGGTGGCCCAATCCTTTTTGTAGCAAAGGACAAGCCTGGACAAACTCTTATATAAGGAAAAATGCTCCCGAGGACACATGGGAATATCGTCAAGCTAGTTTCATCACGCTCATATGATTCGCGTTCGGTACTTTGATAATTTGACATGTGGGTGGACCGGTGCTTGGGTACTGTTCTTACTTGAACAAGCATCCCACTTATGATTAACCTCTATTGCAAGCATCCGCAACTACAACAAAAGTATTAAGGTAACCCTAACCATAGCATGAAATATATGGATCCAAATCAGCCCCTTATGAAGCAACGCATAGACTAGGGTTTAAGCTTCTGTCACTCTAGCAACCCATCATCTTCTTATTACTTCCCAATGCCTTCCTCTAGGCCCAAATAATGATGAAGTGTTATGTAGTCGACGTTCACATAACACCACTAGAGGCTAGACAACATACATCTCATCAAAATATCGAACGAATACCAAATTCACATGACTACTAATAGCAAGACTTCTCCCTTGTCCTCAGGAACAAACGTAACTACTCACAAAGCATATTCATATTCATAAACAGAGGGGTAATAATATGCATAAAGGACCTGGACATATGATCTTCCACCAGTTAAACCAACTAGCATCAACTACAAGGAGTAATTAACACTACTAGCAACCTACTAGCACCAATTCTGGACTTGGAGACAATAATTGGATACAAGAGATGAACTAGGGTTTTGAGATGAGATGGTGCTGATGAAGATGTTGATGGAGATTGCCCTCTCCCGATGAGAGGAGCGTTGGTGATGACGATGGCGATGATTTCTCCCTCCGGGAGGGAAGTTTCCCTAGCAGAACAGCTCTGCCGAAGCTCTAGATTGGATTCGCCAAGGTTCCGCCTCGTGGCGGCGGAGTTTCGTCCCGAAAGGTTGCTTCTTATTTTTTTCTCAACGAAATACTTCATATAGGAGAAGATGGTCATCGGAGAGCCACCAGGGTGACCAAGAGGTAGGGAGGTCTCCCTAGGGGGGGGGGCACCCCCCACCCTCGTGGGAAGGGTGTCGGCCCCCTGGTCTTCATCTTTGGCGAGGATTTTTCATTATTTATTATAAGGTATTCCGTGGAGTTTCAGGAATTTTGGAGTTGTGCAAAATAGGTCTCTAATATTTGCTACTTTTCCAGCCCAGAATTCCAGCTGCCGGCATTCTCCCTCCTTATGTAAACCTTGTAAAATAAGAGAGAATAGCCATAAGTATTGTGACATAATGTGAAATAACAACCCATAATGCAATAAATATCGATATAAAAGCATGATGCAAAATGGACGTATCACCCGTCGGCTGCACCGACCCGCGCGCCGCTCACGTCCACACCCCTTTGGGCCGCCTTTGCGTCGCCCCTTCGGGCTGTTGTGCCTCGACATGCGGCTTGCCCCACCGTCCGTTGGGCCATCACCAACGGCCAGTGGTTCTCATTGCGGCCACTCCAACCCGCGAGCCGCCGCTACACCACCCCTTCGGGCTGTAAGGCCACGTCACGTGGTCCCTGCCGTCGCCAATGCCATTCCTGTAGCTGCACTGTGATACGTCTCCGTCGTATATACTTTTCCTAACGCGTTTGCTCTTGTTTTGGACTCTAATTTGCATGATTTGAATGAAACTAACCCGGACTGACGCTGTTTTTAGCAGAACTACCATGGTGTTGTTTTTGTGCAGAAATAAAAGTTCTCGGATCTAGACGAAACTTTTTGGAGAATTATTTCAGAATAGATAAAAAATACTGGAACCAAGAACCACTGGAGGGGGGCCCTGGCTGACCACAAGACACCAGGGTGCGCCACCCCCTCCAGGCACGCCTTGGTGGGTTGTGGGGCCCTCGAGGCCCCTCTGACCCTAATTCGGACGCTATAAAAATCCTATTTTTGGAGAAAAATAAGAGAGGAAGTTTCATCACGTTCCATGATACGGAGCTGCCACCACCTCCTGTTCTTCATCGGGAGGCTAGATCTGGAACCCGTTCGGGGCTCCGGAGAGGGGAATCTTCGGTCTTCGTCATCACCAACCCTCCTCCATCATAAATTCCATGATGCTCCCCACCGGGAGTGAGTAATTCCTTCGTAGGACCGCTAGTCTGTGAGGAGTTGGATGAGATTCATCATGTAATCGAGTTAGTTTTGTTAGGGCTTGATCCCTAGTATCCACTATGTTCTGAGATTGATGTTGCTATGACTTTGCTATGATTAATGCTTGTCACTAGGGTCCGAGTGCCATGATTTTAGATCTGAACTGTTTATGTTTTCACCATTATATCTATGTTCTAGATTCAATCTTGCAAGTCATATGCACTTGCTATGTGTTATGATCTGTAAACCCCGTGGTGACAGTAATTTGGATACTTTCCGGTGATGATCGTAGTTTGAGGAGTTCATGTATTCACTACGTGTTAATGCTTTGTTTCGATTCTCTATTAAAAGGTGGCCTTAATACCCCTTAGTTTCCTTATGGAACCCGCTGCCACGGGAGGGTAGGACAAAATATATCATGCAAGTTCTTTTCCATAAGCACGTATGACTATTTATGGAATACATGCCTACATTATATTTATGAACTGGAGCTAGTTCTGTCTCGCCCTGGGTTATGACTGTTATATGATGAATATCATCCAACGAATGCACCGATCCAATGCCTACGAGTTTTCCACATATTGTTCTTGCTAAGTTACTATTGCTATTACTACTCTTACAACTGTTACAAAACTGTTACTGTTGTTACCGTTGCCACTGCTATTGTTACTACTGCTATCAAACTATCATACTGTTGTGCTACTGATCACTTTGCTGCAGATATTTAATCTCCATGTGTGGTTGAATTGACAACTCAACTGCTAATACATACAAATATTCTTTGACTCCCCTTGTGTTGAATCTATAAATTTGGGTTTAATACTCTATCCTCGAAAACTGTTGTGATCCCCTATACTTGTGGGTTATCACAACGACCCGCGCTCCGCCGCCGCGCCGCCCCTTCAGGCCGCAGTGTGGCGGTCCGTGGTCCACACCATTGCCCCGAGGTCTTCCTGTCGCATCCCATGGTCCACTCCATCGTCCCCGTGTGCCGAATTCTCATGGTATGCGCCATGCCGCCTACCTTGGTGCGGGAACGCCACCGTCACATCCGTCTTCATCATGCTATCGGGTTCCTCGCCTCTTTCGAGCACCGCCGCCATGCTCCTAACCTAGCCGCCGCCACTGATGACCCACAAGTATAGGGGATCAACTGTAGCTCTTTTCGATAAGTAAGAGTGTCAAACCCAACGAGGAGCAAAAGGAAATGACAAGTAGTTTCTAGTAAGGTAATGTCTGCAGTGCTGAAATTGTAAGTAGCAGAGTAGTTTGATAGCAAGATAATTTGTAACAAGCAAGTAAAGATAATAGTAACAAAAGTGCAGCAAGGTAGCCCAATCCTTTTGAGGCAAAGGACAGGTCAAAACGGTCTCTTATGATAAGCAAAGCGTTCTTGAGGGTACACGGGAATTTCATCTAGTCACTTCCATCATGTTGGTTCGATTCGTGTTCGCTACTTTGATAATTTGATATGTGGGTGGACCGGTGTTTAGGTGTTGTTCTTACTTGAACAAACCTCCTACTTATGATTAACCCTCCCGCAAGCATCGGCAACTACGAGAAAAGTATTAAGAATATATTCTAACCATAGCATTAAACTTTTGGATCCAATCGGTCCCTTACGGAATAGCGCATAAACTGGGGTTTAAGCTTCTGTCACTCTCGCAACCCATCATCTAATTGCTACTCCACAATGCATTCTCTTAGGCCCAAATATGGTGAAGTGTCATGTAGTCGACATTCACATGACACCACTAAGGGAATCACGACATACATACTATCAAAATATCGAACACATATCAAATTCACATGATTACTTGCAACATGATTTCTCCCGTGACCTCAAGAACAAAGGTAACTACTCACAAATAATAATCATGCTCAAGATCATAGGGGTATTAAATAGCATATTGGATCTGAACATATAATATTCCACCAAATAAACCATATAGTAGTCAACTACAAGATGCAATCAACACTACTAGTCACCCACAAGTACCAATCTATAGTTCCGGTAACAAGATTGAACACAAGAGATGAACTAGGGTTTGAGAGGAGATGGTTCTGTTGAAGATGTTGATGGATATCGCCCTCCCCAAGATGGGAGAGTATAGTAGTCAACTACAAGATGTAATCAACACTACTAGTCACCCACAAGTACCAATCTATAGTTCCGGTAACAAGATTGAACACAAGAGATGAACTAGGGTTTGAGAGGAGATGGTTCTGTTGAAGATGTTGATGGATATCGCCCTCCCCAAGATGGGAGAGTATAGTAGTCAACTACAAGATGTAATCAACACTACTAGTCACCCACAAGTACCAATCTATAGTTCCGGTAACAAGATTGAACACAAGAGATGAACTAGGGTTTGAGAGGAGATGGTTCTGTTGAACATGTTGATGGATATCGCCCTCCCCAAGATGGGAGAGTTGTTGGTGATGACGATGACGATGATTTCCCCCCCGGGAGGGAAGTTCCCCCGGTGGGATCGCTCCGCTGGAGGGCAAAAGTGCTCCTGCCCAAGTTCTGCCTCAGGCGGCGGCGCTTCATCCCGAAAGTCCTCCTCTTTTTTTTCTAGGTCAAAATGACTTATATACCAAAACATGGGCACCGGAGGTGGGCCGAGGAGGCCACAACCCCCCAGGGCGCTCCATGGGGCCCTAGCGCGCCCAGGTGGGTTGTGCCCACCTGGTGCCCCCCTCTGGTAGTTATTGGCTCCAATAATTCTTATATATTCCATAAAAAATCCACGTGAAGTTTCAGCTCATTTGGAGTTGTGCAGAATAGGTAGCCTGACGTAGCTTTTTCAGGTCCAGGTTTCCAACTGCCAGAATTCTCCCCCTTGGTGTGTACCTTGCAAATTATGAGAGAAAAGGCATTAGAATTACTCCAAAAAGCATTATTATGGATAAAAACATTATAAATAACAATAAGAAAACATGATGCAAAATGGACGTATCAACTCTCCCAAGCTTAGACCTCGCTTGTCCTTAAGCGAAAACCAAAATCGAAAAACATGTCCACATGCTTTGAGAGAGAGGTGTCGATAAAAACAAAATACGGACATACAAGCATCATGTTGATTATTATAACAGCAACAAAATTAAACATAGGACTTTTATCATATAACTTTTATCATATAACTTTTATCATATACTTCTCATGAATAAGTAATAGTTCATCACACAATCGAAGTATAAAGCAAAAACTCTATTAGAAACCAACAAACTATGTTCTCAGTCAACTTTGCAACTACAATTCATCATCTTTTCAGGAAGAGTCACATGTCGGAGCCTTTAGGCAAGTCCACATACTCAACCATCATATAGTCTTCTATCATTGCTGCTACCTCTTGAGCATTGCGTTGGTTTTCCCTTGAAGAGGAAAGGGTGATGCAGCAAAGTAGCGTAAGTATTTCCCTCAGTTTTTGAGAACCAAGGTATCAATCCAGTAGTAGACTACACGCAAGTCACCTCGCACCTACACAAACAAATAAGAACCTTGCAACCAACGCGATAAAGGGGTTGTCAATCCCTTCACGGCCACTTGCAAAAGTGAGATCTGATAGAGATAATAAGATAAATATTTTTGGTATTTTTATGATATAGATTGAAAGTAAAGATTGCAAAGTAAAATAGATTGGAGACTTATATGATGGAAAATAGACCCGGGGGCCATAGGTTTCACTAGTGGCTTCTCTCAAGATAGCATAAGTATTGCGGTGGGTAAACAAATTACTGTCAAGCCATTGATAGAAAAGTGCATAATTATGAGAATATCTAGGCATGATCATGTATATAGGCATCACGTCCGTGACAAGTAGACCGAAACGATTCTGCATCTACTACTATTACTCCACACATCGACCGCTATACAACATGCATCTAGAGTATTAAGTTCATAAGAATAGAGTAACGCATTAGGCAAGATGACATGATGTAGAGGGATAAACTCAAGCAATATGATATAAACCCCATATTTTTATCCTCGATGGCAATAATACAATACGTGCCTTGCTGCCCCTGCTGTCACTGGGAAAGGACACCGCCAGATTGAACCCAAAGCTAAGCACTTCTCCCATTGCAAGAAAGATCAATCTAGTAGGCCAAACCAAACTGATAATTCGAAGAGACTTGCAAAGATAACAAATCATACATAAAAGATTTCAGAGAAGAATCAAATATTGTTCATAGATAATCTTGATCATAAACCCACAATTCATCGGATCTCAGCAAACACACCGCAAAAACAATTACATCGAATAGATCTCCAAGAAGATCGGGGAGAACTTTGTATTGAGATCCAGAGAGAGAGAGAGAGAACAAGCCATCTAGCTAATAACTATGGACCCGAAGGTTTGTGGTAAACTACTCACACATCATCAGAGAGGCTATGGTGTTGATGTAGAAGCCCTCCGTGATTGATGCCCCCTCCGGCGGAGCTCCGGAAAAGGCCCCAATATGGGATCTCTTGGTTACAGAAGGTTGCGGCGGTGGAAATAGGGTTTCGTGGTGCTCCTGGATGTTTTTGGGGTATATGGGTATATATAGGAGGAAGAAGTATGTCGGTGGAGCTGCGAGGGGCCCACGAGGGTGGGGGCGCGCCTCCCTGCCTCGTGGCCTCCTTGCTTCTTTCTTGACGTCCACTCCAAGTCTCCTGGATCACGTTTGTTCCAAAAATAACTCTCCCGAAGGGTTCATTCCGTTTGGATTCCGTTTGATATTCCTTTTCCGCGGAACACTGAAATAGGCAAAAAATAGCAATTTGCACTGGGCCTTTGGTTAGTAGGTTAGTCCCAAAAATAATATAAAAAGTTAAATTAAAGCCCATTAAACATCCAAAACAGATAATATAATAGCATGGAACAATCAAAAATTATAGATACATTGGAGACATATCAAGCATCCCCAAGCTTAATTCCTGCTCGTCCTCGAGTAGGTAAATGATAAAAATAGAATTTTTGATGTGGAATGCTACCTAGCATAATTCTCAATGTAATTTTCTTTATTGTGGCATGAATGTTCAGATCCGAAAGATTCAAGGCAAAAGTTTAATATTGACATAAAAATAATAATACTTCAAGCATACTAACAAAGCAATCATGTCTTCTCAAAATAACACGGCCAAAGAGAGTTATCCCTACAAAATCATATAGTCTGGCTATGCTCCATCTTCACCACACAAAATATTTAAATCGTGCACAACCCCGATGACAAGCCAAGCAATTGTTTCATACTTTTGATATTCTCAAACTTTTTCAATCTTCACGCAATACATGAGCATGAGCCATGGACATAACACTATAGGTGGAATAGAATGGTGGTTGTGGAGAAGACAAAATGGAGGAGATAGTCTCACATCAACTAGGCGTACCAATGGGCTATGGAGATGCCCATCAATAGATATCAATGTGAGTGAGTAGGGATTGCCATGCAACAGATGCACTAGAGCTACAAGTGTATGAAAGATCAACAAAAGAAACTAAGTGGGTGTGCATCCAACTTGCTTGCTCACGAAGACCTAGGGCATTTTGAGGAAGCCCATCATTGGAATATACAAGCCAAGTTCTATATTGTTAAATTCGCACTAGTATATGAAAGTGACAACATAAGAGACTCTCTATCATGCAGATCATTGTTCTACTTTGAAGCACAAGTGTGGTAAAAGGATGGTAACATTGTCCCTTCTCTTTTTTGGGCCTTCTTTTTTATGGCCTTTCTCCCTTTTTTTCGTCCGGAGTCTCATCCCGACTTGTGGGGGAATCATAGTCCCCATCATCCTTTCCTCACATGGGACAATGCTCTAATAATGATGATCATCACACTTCTATTTACTTACAACTCGAAAAATTACAACTCGATACTTAGAACAAAATATGACTCTATGTGAATGCCTCCGGCGGTGTACCGGGATGTGCAATGACTCTTGAGTGACATGTATGAAAGAATTATGAAGGTGGCTTTGCCACAAATACGAACTACATGATCATGAAAGCAATATGACAATGATGAAGCATGTCATAATAAACGGAACGGTGGTAAGTTGCATGGCAATATATCTCGGAATGGCTATGGGAATGCCATAATAGGTAGGTATGGTGGCTGTTTTGAGGAAAGTATATGGTGGGTTTATGGTACCGGCGAAAGTTGCGCGGTACTAGAGAGGCTAGCAATGGTGGAAGGGTGAGAGTGCGTATAATCCATGGACTCGACATTAGTCATAAAGAACTCACATAATTATTGCAAAAATCTATTAGTTATCGAAACAAAGTATTACGCGCATGCTCCTATGGGGATAGATTGGTAGGAAAAGACCATCGCTCGTCCCAGACCGCCACTCATAAGGAAGACAATCAATAAATAAATCATGCTCCGACTTCATCACATAACGGTTCACCATACGTGCATGCTACGGGAATCACAAAATTTAACACAAGTATTTCTCAAATTCACAACTACTCAACTAGCATGACTCTAATATCACCATCTTCATATCTCAAAACAATCATCAAGTATCAAACTTCTCATAGTATTCAATGCACTTTTTATGATAGTTTTTATTATACCCATCTTGGATGCCTATCATATTAGGACTAATTTTATAGCCAAAGCAAACTACCATGCTGTTCTAGAGTACTCTCAAAATTATATAAGTGAAGCATGAGAGATCAATAATTTCTATAAAATAAAACCATGACCGTGCTCTAAAAAGATATAAGTGAAGCACCAGAGCAAAATTGTCTAGCTCAAAAGATATAAGTGAAGCACAAAGAGTATTCTAATAAATTCCGATTCATGTGTGTCTCTCCAAAAGGTGTGTACATAAAGAATGATTATGGTAAACTAAAAATCAAAGATTCAAACCATACAAGACGCTCCAAGAAAAACACATATCACGTGGTGAATAAAAATATTGCATCAAGTAAAGTTACCGATGGACGAAGACGAAAGAGGGGATGCCTTACGGGGCATCCCCGAGCTTAGGCTTTTGGTTGTCCTTGAATTTTACCTTGGGGTGACTTGGGCATACCCAAGCTTAGGCTCTTGCCAGTCCTTATTCCATAATCCATCAAATCTTTACCCAAAACTTGAAAACTTCACAAATAAAAACTCAACAGAAAATCTCATGAGCTCCGTTAGTATAAGAAAACAAACCACCACTTAAGGTACTGTAATGAACTCATTCTTTATTTATATTGGTGTTAAACCTACTGTATTCCAACTTCTCTATGGTTCATACCCCCCGATACTAGCCATAGATTCATCAAAATAAGCAAACAACACACGAAAAACAGAATCTGTCAAAAATAGAACAGTCTGTAGTAATATGTAGGTTTCGAATACTTATGTAACCCCAAAAATTCTGAAATAAATTGGTGGACGTGAGAAATTTGTCTATTAATCATCTGCAAAAAGAATCAACCTAATCGCACTCTCCAATAAATAATGGCAGCAAATCTCGTGAGCGCTAAAGTTTCTGTTTTTTACAGCAAGACCGCAAAAACTCCCCCCAAGTGTTTCCAAAGGTTCTACTTGGCACAAACACTAATTAAAAGCATAAAACCACATCTAAACAGAAGCTATATGAATTATTTATTACTAAACATAACCAAAAATCAATAAACAAAAATAAAATTGGGTTGCCTCCCAACAAGCGCTATCGTTTAACGCCCCTAGCTAGGCATAAAAACAAGAATAGATCTAGGTATTATCATCTTTGGTATGCAATCCATAAGTGGCTATCATAATAGATTCATAAGGTAATTTAATTTCCTTTCTAGGAAAGTTTTCTATGCCTTTCCTTAATGGAAATTGGAATCTAATATTCCCTTATCAATAACTGCACCAATCGTTCCAAGGAAAGTTCTACCAAGAATAATAGGACATGTAGGATTGCAATCAATATCAAGAACAATGAAATCTACGGGTACATAATTCCTATTTGCAACAATAAGAACATCATTAATCCTTCCCATAGGTTTCTTAATAGTGGAGTCTGCAAGATGCAAATTTAAAGAACAATTATCAAATTCACGGAAACCTAACACATCACACAAAGTTTTTGGAATCGTGGAAATGCTAGCGCCCAAATCACATAAAGCATATGTAGCGACCATACCTCAAACGGTCCAATCTCTGTGCTCCAGTGTTATCCCTGGATCAGTAATGCTGACACCGCACAGTACTTGAAGGATTTATAACAGAGTAGCAATCACACACTTATTACATCGAATGTCTCAAAAGAGAACTTATTACAACAAAATATGGCTTAAGGCCATCTAATAACGATAACATCGGAAGGCTTGGAAGATAAGTGAGTCCATCAACTCCAATGGAATTACTGTGTATAGAACCACGACCTAAAGGTACCTTACTCGTCGTCTGAAAAGTCTGCAACATGAACGTTGCAGCCCGAAATGGGTCAGCACATGGAATATGCTGGCAAAGTAACACATAGAGAATAATGGAAGAATAAGGCTATACTACATGCATATTTGGCTGGTGGAAAGCTCTATGGTTACAATTTTGCGTAAAGCCAATTTTTTCCTACTTCAAAGGAATAAATTTTATTTAACTATCATGGTAGTTGTTAAACATTGAGAGTGTAGACACGCTCTCAATCCCAATTAAGCATCATCATTAAAATCCAACAAAATTAATTAGAGTAACATGATGAGATTCACATGATAATCCAAGTACTAGATACTCAAGATGCCTATAACCGGGGACACAGCTAACCATGATTAGTTTATACACTCTACAGAGGTTTGCTCACTTTTCCCCACAAGACTCGATCTCCTCCGTTGAGATTCTCGCACTACATGGTGTTTGAGAAACGGATGACCGAGACATAGTCTTTCAGAAGCGCTTGCACCTTACGAACGGGTAGACCGTACCAACCTACATCCCCTACATTTGCTAGTCTACCACTGTAAGAGTTCACACGACTTAGTCAACTATGCTAGAGCCCATAGTAGCTTGTGGCTGCACACGGAAGTTTCTAGTATGAATAACCTCATGATCCCTTTGAGCCTGGGTGGCGGTCCAAAAGAAAACAGGCAATCGCTGGAATACCCAGGTGCCTCAATCCACCCAGATGTGTGTTTAAGTTGCCACCTTAAATAAACCATTAATTAACAATCTCACATCTGTCATGGATACACTCACCCAATCCACGTCTACTAGCATAGCATGGCTGTATAAGCAAACATAGAAGTAACTCCCAGGGTTTGATAATAAAACAGGTAATAGGTACTACCTCAACTACTTCCCAAACCCATAATTTAATTAGATCCTAATCATGCAATGTTTGAGGATTGATCTAATGCAATAAAAACTGGGTAGTAGGAGGTATGATCAAAGTGTTACTTGCCTTATTGATGATCCGCGAAACCTAGCGATTCGAAGTAGCAAGCGGCGCACTCCGGGTACTCTATCGCAAAAAAAACAAGCATACAATAAGTACTCATCTAATGCACGGGTAAAACTCAAATAAGAGATCTAACCAGATAGTTCAACTTAAGAACTCCGGTTGGCAAAAAGAATCAAATCAAACGAAGCAATGAAAGACAAATGACAAAAGAAACAAGCTTAGTTTACTATTCTGGATCTAGGTCAAATTTTACAGAGGCAAAAACTTGTTTGAATTGGTTAAACGGAAAGAGGGTTTCGAGACGAAACTCCAGGCGCTTGAATCGCCTGATTCCGATAAACGAGCGAAAAGTTATACTAGAACGAAAATCGGATCAGAAATCACGATCAGAAATAATCGCGGAAAAAATCCGAGAAAAAGAAAAACGACGAACAGATTAACGAATGAACGTTCGTTATCTGGATCTAAATGATGAACGCGTTCGTTAAAACGAACGAACGAGCGAACGCTCGCTAATTAAACTAAACCGAAAAACCGATCTATTAAAAAACGAATATAAAAAAAACTGACGGAAAAACCGAACGGTTTTTCTTTAAAAAAACGGCAGCGGGGTCAACCTCGGCGGGCGGTGGCGGCGGCTCCGGTGCGGCGCGGCGGCGGCAGCGGCGGCGGCGACGACGGGTGGGGCTGGGCGCGGCTAGGGTTAGGGTTTGCGAGGCGGCGGCGGCTTGGGCTGGAGGCGGCTCGGGGTGGCGCTATATAAAGGCCCCCGGCCAGAGGAGTCCAGGCCGGGTCCGGCTCTAAGTCGGTTCACACTTTTTTTAAAATAATTTTCGCGCAGAAAAACAAACAAAAGAAATACTAAATTGACCACAAAAATCCCGAAATAAATTTTCCCTGGCTTCTAAAATCAAGCTGCATAGGATGAACATTTATTTGGGGCCTAAATGCAATTTTGAAAAATGCGCATTTTTCCTAAATTCAAATAAAATAGCAAATAAAACCAAAATAAAATCTTATTTGATTTTATTATTAAATCCTCAATATTTCTTTATTTTGGGAAAGTCATTTTATTCCCTCTCTCATATTTTTGTAATAGAAATAATTGAAGATAAAATAAATAAAATCAAATGATCCTATTTTTTTAAATTTGAGAAAACTCAAATATGAAAATAACGAAATCCCCAACTCTCTCCGAGGGTCATTGAGTTGCGTGAAATTTCTAGGATCAACCAAAATGCAATAAAAATATGATATGCAAAGATGATCTATTGTATAACATTCCAAATTGAAAATTTGGGATGTTACAGCGTAGCATTCATGATCTTTAATTTTAATTTTAATACTAGGTTCCCACTCATCATGAAGTTTCCTAGGGACAAAAACTTCTAATTCAAGCTTTTCTTCATAAGATTGCATTAAAGCATCAACGATATGTTTGGTAAAAGCTTTTTTTTACTATAAGCATGTGGAGAATTTAGAACGGAATGCAACAAGGAAATACAATCTATCAAAGAGCAATTATCATAATTAAATCCCTTGAAATCCAAAATAGTGGGTTCATTACTATGTAAAGTTTTGACCTCTTCAATCCCACTTTTACTAATTTTTGCACCAAGATCTAAAAACTTCGAATCATTGGGACACCTTTTAACTAAAGTTGACTCATCTCCAGTCCCATCATTATCAAGATTCATATTGCAAAGCAAAGATTTAATAGGAGACACATCAATCACTTTTAAATCTTCATCCTTATTATCATCTAGTTCTTTCGGTTTGGCGGCCATCTTATTAACTAAAGTGGTTTGCTTATCCAAAATTTGGGCTATTAAGTTTTCAAGATGAGCGAACTGAGATTTCAAACCATAAAATTCTTTAGACATATCATCGAGCTATTTATTCATGTACCCCATAAAACTTTTTTGTTCTTTAAGCTCGTTTCTGAAGAAATTATTATGCTCAAACTACAAGGACATAAAACTTCTAACGTTGTTTCAAGTTCTTCCAACCTTCTAAGGTGATGATAACACTTTTTGGTAAAGCCATCGCGGCAAACAATCCAACACACAAGCACACAAGAAGTGAGCGAAAAAGAGGCGAACGGAAAAAGAGGGCGAATGGAAAAGAGGGCGAATAAAACGACAAGGGTGAAGTGGGGGATAGGAAAATGAGAGGCAAATGGCAAATAATGTAATGCGAGGGATAAGAGTTTGTGATGGGTACTTGGTATGTCTTGACTTGTGCGTAGATCTCCCCGGCAACGGCGCTAGAAATCCTTCTTGCTACCTCTTGAGCACTGCGTTGGTTTTCCTTTGAAGAGGAAAGGGTGATGCAGCAAATTAGCATAAGTATTTCCCTCAGTTTTTGAGAACCAAGGTATCAATCCAGTAGGAGACTACACGCAAGTCACCTCGCACCTACACAAACAAATAAGAACCTTGCAACCAACGCGATAAAGGGGTTGTCAATCCCTTCACGGCCACTTGCAAAAGTGAGATCTGATAGAGATAATAAGATAAATATTTTTGGTATTTTTATGATATAGATTGAAAGTAAAGATTGCAAAGTAAAATAGATTGGAGACTCATATGATGGAAAATAGACCCGGGGGCCCTAGGTTTCACTAGTGGCTTCTCTCAAGATAACATAATTATTACGGTGGGTAAACAATATACTGTCAAGCAATTGATAGAAAAGTGCATAATTATGAGAATATCTAGGCATGATCATGTACATAGGCATCAGGTCTGTGACAAGTAGACCGAAACAATTCTGCATCTACTACTATTACTCCACACATCGACCGCTATCCAGCATGCATCTAGAGTATTAAGTTCATAAGAACAGAGTAACGCATTAGGCAAGATGACATGATGTAGAGGGATAAACTCAAACAATATGATATAAACCCCATCTTTTTATCCTTGATGGCAACAATACAATACGTCCCTTGCTGCCCCTGCTGTCACTGGGAAATGACACCGCAAGATTGAACCCAAAGCTAAGCACTTCTCCCATTGCAAGAAAGATCAATCTAGTAGGCCAAACCAAACTGATAATTCGAAGAGACTTGCAAAGATAACAAATCATACATAAAAGATTTCAGAGAAGAATCAAATATTGTAAACCCACAATTCATCGGATCTCGACAAACACATCACAAAAAGAATTACATCGAATAGATCTCCAAGAAGATCGAGGAGAACTTTGTATTGAGATCCAAAGAGAGAGAAGAAGCCATCTAGCTAATAATTATGGACACGAAGGTCTATGGTAAACTACTCACACATCATCGGAGAGGCTATGGTGTTGATATAGAAGCCCTTCGTGATCTATTCCCCCTCTGGTGAAGCTCCGGAAAAGCCCTAAGATGTGATCTCTTGGGTACAGAAGGTTGCGGCGGTGGAAATAGGGTTTCGTGGTGCTCCTGGATGTTTTCTGGGTATATGGGTATATATAGGAGGAATAAGTACATCGGTGGAGCTGGGAGGGGCCTATGAGGGTGGGGGCGCACCTCCCTGCCTCGTGGCCTGCTCGCTTCTTTCTTGACGTCCACTCCAAGTCTCCTGGATCATGTTTGTTCCAAAAACAACTCTCTCAAAGGTTTCATTCCGTTTGGATTCCGTTTGATATTCCTTTTCTGCAGAACACTGAAATAGGCAAAAAACAACAATTTGCATTGTGCCTTTGGTTAGTAGGTTAGTCCCAAAAATATAAAAAGGTAAATTAAAGCCCATTAAACATCCAAAACAGATAATATAATAGCATGGAACAATAAAAAATTATAGATACGTTGGAGACGTATCAATTGCTAACACTCACCTCGTACCCATGAGCAAAACGTTTCAACCGGACACATAGAAAGACAGGGGCTTATGATTTTGCCTCCCAACATACTCACCTCAAGGGTTATGTCAACAATAATAACTCATGCCACCCATATTCAACTGGACATATGTGCCTAGATCTTTCCTCACCACATGATGCTTGCCAAAAGAGAAAGATAAAAAGGAATAGAGAGAAAAACTTTGACTCTTTGCATAAAAGTAAAAGGTAGGCCCTTTACAGAGGGAAGCAGAGGTTGCCATGCGCTTATTTGTTTGTATGCTCAATCCCTTAGTGCAAAAGAACGTCACGTTACATTGCCCCTTGTGATATCGACCTTTATTATGCAGTCCATCGCTTTTATTCTTCACCATCACAAGTTCGTGCAACGCTCAGTTTTCTCTTACACAAAATGATCTCACACTTTTAGAAGCAATTTTTATTGCCTTTTTGCACCGATGACAACTTACTTGAGGGATCTTGCTCAATCCCTAGGTAGGTATGGGGCACACTTGAAAAATAAGATTTGGGTTTAAGGGTTTTTGGATGCACAAGTAGTATCTCTACTTGGTGCAGAATATTTGGCTAGCAAAGATAGGGGGCAAGCACCACATGTTAAAGGATCTATGACAATATGACTTCTATGTGAATATGAACAAACATAAATCATTAAGTTGTCTTCCTTGTCCAGCATCAACAAATTTGGCATATAATATTTTGATGAGGGCTCACAATCACAAAAGATTTCTAGGATAGTATATTTATATGTGAATCTTCTCTTCCCTTATTGATTCTTTCATGAGTTGCATCATTGACTAATGCTATGTTTGTCAATCTCTAATAAATTTTTCTACTTATACTTTTCCTTAGGTGGTGCCATCACCTACCATAGGATTAGTATATAATCTTTTCATTATTTATTTCCTTTCTTTTATTTGTTTCCTTTCTTATTTCTTTTCTTTTATTTGCAACATGAAAGTAAAGAAAGCAAAACTCATACTAAACTTTACTATATAACTTGTACATGATTACAAGGATAGATCACTAAGAAAACTCTCAAAGAAGAAATGATCGAACTAAATTTTATTCAACTAAAGCAAAAGGATCGAACTAAAATAAGTAAAAGCAAAAAGATAGTGGGATTATACGATACCGAGGCACCTCCCCCAAGCTTGCCGGAAGCCAAGGGGAGTGCCCATACCCGATACTCAATTCTCCTTTGGTGGTGAAGAAGGTGATGGTGGTGAAGAAGAAGAGATCTTGTCCTCGGATTTCCATGGCACTGGTCCACCATCATGAGAGGAGGAGTAAGTCTCATGAGTCCTGCAACTAGCAGCCAAACTCATACCTTTAAACCTCACCTCATATTCAAAGACTTGGTTTTGAAGATCATAGATCTGGCTTTGGAGGAAGTTAATTTGCTCGTTGAGAGTGAAGATGATGTCCTTTATGGGCTTGCCATCCACCTTGAGATCATGGGAAAGGTCCGTGACTATGAGGTGATTGGCATTGAGCCCACGCTCCACCATCCCCTTGCACCGGAAGCCGTCTTGCTCCACAACTTTGAGACTGGCCTCCATGGTTCCCGTCCCCTTGGGACATGGCACATCGCGGAGATGAAGCACCCCCTCATGCATCTGGATGACCTGAGGGTGCTGCACCACCTCCCGCAGATATGGGTTGATGACGTTCTTGAAGAACTTGTCCTTGGAGGAGCTTGAGGAGGCCATGGTAAATGGGATCTGACAGAAAACAACAAGGAAAAAGAGAACAGAGGATTTCTCTGTGATACGGTGATCAACAGGTACGGGAAATATATATAGATTTTTTTATCTTGGAGGACAAGTATATGGTAGAAAAAGGGAGTACGGGAGGTGTCCCAGGTGGGCACAACCCACCTGGGCGCGCCAGGCAAGCCTGGCACACCCTGGTGTATTGTGCCCACCAGGGGACGCTTCCTGGAAGTTTCTTTATTCTCGAAATTTTAAAATATTCCAAAACTGATAAAAATATATTTTTGAAGATTTTTTGGAGTTGGTTTACTTACCGTATGATGTACCTCCTTATTTTCATGATTTTGGAGTGTTCCGAAAGGGCTCTTTTATGTGTTCTTCCGGTGTCATGGTTTGGATAATATTACTTTCAATATTAATAGGCGTAGCTGAGATATAATGCTTCGTTGTCCATTGACAACCTTCGGGTTAGTACCTTCAAAATTATTTATTTTTATGGCTCCAGACCGGTAAACCTCCTTGATGACGTATGTGCCTTCCCATTTTGAGAGGAGTTTTCCTGCAAAGAATCTGAAATGAGAGTCGTAAAAAAGAACATATTCTCCGACTTTAAACTCATGCTTCTGAATTCTTTTGTCATGCCATCTTTTTACTTTTTCCTTAAACAATTTCGCATTTTCATAAGCTTGGGTTCTCCATTCATCTAATGAGCTAATATCAAATAACCTCTTTTCACTAGCAAGTTTGGAATCATAATTGAGTTATTTGATTTCCCAATATGCTTTATGTTCTAACTCAAGAGGCAAATGACATGCTTTTCCATAAACCATTTTATACGGAGACATACCCATAGGATTTTTATAAGTTGTTCTATAAGCCCAAAGTGCATCATCTAATTTCCTAGACCAATTCTTCCTGGACATATTAACAGTCTTTTGCAAAATTAATTTTATTTCTCTATTGCTAAGTTCAACTTGACCACTAGACTGATGATGATATGGTGATGCAATTCTATGGTTACCATCATACTTAGCAAGCATTTTACGGAAAGCACCATGAATAAAGTGTGAACCACCATCGGTCATTAAATATCTAGGGACTCCAAACCTTGGGAAAATAACTTCCTTAAGCATTTTAATAGAGGTGTTGTGATCAGCACTACTAGTTGGGATAGCTTCTACCCATTTAGTAACATAATCAACAGCAACCGAAATATGTGTATATCCATTAGAGGAAGGAAAAGGTCCCATGTAATCAAATCCCCAGACATCAAATGGTTCAACATCAAGTGAATAATTCATAGGAATTTCTTGACGCTTACCGATATTACCTATTCTTTGACATTCATCATAAGATAATACGAACTTACTGGCATCCTTGAAGAGAGTAGGCCAATAAAATCCAGATTACAATACCTTGTGAACAGTTCTATCTCCAGCATGATGCCCTCCATAAGCCTCGGAGTGACATTTCCGTAGGATTTTTCCCTATTCATGCTTAGGTACACAACGTCTAATAATACCATCTACTCCTTCTTTATAAAGATGTGGGTCATCCCGAAAGTAATGTCTTAAATCATAGACGAAATTTTCTTTTGTTGGTATGTGAAGCTAGGTGGTAAATATGTAGCAACAATGTAATTAGCATAGTCAGCATACCAAGGAGTACTATGAGAACATTTAATGTAGCTAACTGCTCATCGGGAAAACTATCACCAACAGGTAGTGGGTCATCAAGCACATTTTAAATCCTAGAAAAATTATCAACAACTAGGTTCTCAGCTCCTTTTCTATCAATGATATGTAAATCAAATTCTTGTAACAAGAGAACCCATAGAATAAGTCTAGGTTTAGCATCTTTCTTTTCCATAGGATATTTAATAGCAGCGTGGTCTGTGTGAACAGTTATTTTGGAATCAACAATATAAGGTCTAAACTTATCACAAGCAAACACAACTACTAAGAATTCTTTTTCGGTAGTAGCATAATTTCTTTGAGCACTGTCTAGAGTTTTACTAGCATAATGAATAACATTGAGTTTCTTATCAACTCTTTGTCCTAGAACTGCACCAACAACATAATCACTAGCATCACACATAATTTCAAAAGGCAAGTTCCAATCAGGTGGTTGAACAATAGGTGAAGAAATTAAGGCTTTCTTAAGTGTTTCAAAGGCTTCTAAACAATCATCATAAAAAACAAAAGGAATGTCCTTTTGCAAGAGACTAGTAAGAGGCCTAGAAATTTTTGAAAAGTCTTTGATAAATCTCCTATAGAAACTAGCATGACCTAAGAAACTATGAATACCTTTTATATCTTTAGGACATGGAATTTTCTCAATTGCACCAACCTTAGCTTGGTCCACTTCAATACCTCTTTCAGAAATTTTATGACCCAAGACAATGCCTTCATTAACCATAAAGTGGTACTTCTCCCAATTCAAAAAAAGATTTGTTTGTTCACATCTCTGCAAAACTCGATCAAGATTGCTTAAACAACCATCAGAAGACTTCCCATTAACAGAAAAGTCATCCATGAAAACCTCAACAATCTTTTCACAAAATTCAAGAGAATATAACAGTCATACATCTTTGAAAGGTAGCAGGTGCATTACATAAACCAAAAGGCATACGTCTGTAAGCATAGGTTCCAAAAGGACAAGTAAAAGTAGTCTTTTCTTGATCAGGTTGAGAAACAGGTATTTGTGAAAAGCCAGAATATCCATCGAGGAAGAAAAAGTGTGTGTGCTTAGATAATATTTCAAGCATTTTAACAATAAAAGGCAAAGGGTAATGATCTTTTCTAGTTGCTTTGTGTAATTTTCTAAAATCAATTACCGTTCTATAGCATGTGACAATTCTTTGTGGAATAAGTTCATTTTTATCATTAGGAACAACAGTTATACCTCCTTTCTTAGGAACACAATGAACATGACTTACCCATCTACTATCAGCTATAGGATAGATTATACCTGCTTCTAGAAGTTTTAATATTTCTGTTCTTACCACTTCTTTCATCTCCGGATTTAACCGACATTGGTGATCAACAACGGGTTTAGCATCAGGTTCCATATTAGTTTTGTGCTGACATAGAGTGGGACTAATGCCCTTTAAATCATCAAGAGTATATCCAATAGGAGCTCGGTGCTTCCTTAGAACTTCCAATAATCTTTCTTCTTCATGTTTTGAAAGGTTAGCAATAATAATAACAGGATATATCTTCTGTCGGTGGGAAACGACACATATGGGGTCATTGGAATCCCTTCTACGGTTGGCAGGTGCGGGGTTGTGCAAAGAGCGGGTCTATCTGTCAGCACACAAATCGTTTACCCAGGTTCGGGCCGCGGAGACGCGTAAAACCCTAGTCCTCTTTTGATGTATATTTAGGTGTTCTTGTGTTCTTGAACTAGCTGCGGTGGCTCTCTAGTCCGAAAGATACGAATCCCCCTCCAGTACGCCTCGAGCCTCCTTTTATAGACAAAAAAGGGTTGCCACCATGGCACACAGGAGGTGGAAAGGTGTACAGGGGCTGAGTCTATCCCCTGGCATCATCGGACAAACACATTTAATGCGCTGCCGACGTGCCCCTCTTGCTTTATTGGGGACAACAAAGAAGCTCATCCCAGCTATTGTCACCTCGCTTGGCTCCGACGCGCTTCCAAGCTGACGAGGCATTGTAGTGCCACGTTGGCTAGCTGCTGGGCTGGTGCGGTGGTGGAGCCTTCACGAAGATCTGCTTGCCACCACGCAGGTGCTTGCTGAGTTGGTGTAGAGGCCGCGCGCAGCCACGCAGATACCTGCCCAGCTGGTCGAGCTGGCAGCTGTATGGGAGTGGCGGTGGATGCTTTGGCAGACATGGGCCTGGCTGCAGCCCCGCAGGCGTCCTTGGCAAGGGTTTTGTAGGATCGTAAAGTATGTCTAGAGGGGGGGTGATTAGACTACTTGACCAAATAAAAACTTAACCTTTTCCCAATTTTAGTTCTTGGCAGATTTTAGCTATTTTAGGACAAGTCAAGCAATCATCACATAATTCAAGCAAGCATGCAAAGAGTATATAGGCAGCGGAAAGTAAAGCATGCAACTTGCAAGAATGTAAAGGGAAGGGTTTGGAGAATTCAAACGCTATTGGAGACACGGATGTTTTTCCCGTGGTTCGGATAGGTGGTGCTATCCTACATCCACGTTGATGTGGAGACTTCAACCCACGAAGGGTAACGGTTGCGCGAGTCCACACAGGGCTCCACCCAAGGGGAACAGTTGCGTGAGTCCACACAGGGCTCCACTCACGAAGGGTCCACGAAGAAGAAACCACCCACAAAGGGTCCACGAAGAAGCAACCTTGTCTATCCCACCATGGCCAACGCCCACACATGACTTGCCTCACTAGCGGTAGATCTTCACGAAGTAGGCGATCTTCTTGCCCTTACAAACTCCTTGGTTCAACTCCACAATCTTGTCGGAGGCTCCCAAGTGACACCTAGCCAATCTAGGAGACACTACTCTCCAAGAAGTAACAAATGGTGTGTAGGTAATGAACTCCTTGCTCTTGTGCTTCAAATGATAGTCTCCCCAACACTCAACTCTCTCTCATAGGATTTGGATTTGGTTGAAAGAAGATTTGAGTGGAAAGCAACTTGGGAAGGCTAGAGATCAAGATTCATATGGTAGGAATGGAATGTCTTGGTCTCAACACATGAGTAGGTGGTTCTTTCTCAAAACATATGAGTTGGAATGATGTGTGTGTTCTGATGGCTCTCTCACTGAATGAGAAGGCGGTGGAGGGGTATATATAGCCTCCACACAAAATCCAACCGTTACACAGTTTTCCAATCTCGGTGGGACCGAATCAATAAGCTCGGTCGGACCGAAAATGTAAACCTAGTGACCGTTAGTGATTTTCGGTGGGACTGACATGCAACTCGGTAGGACCGATATGGTTAGGGTTTGGGCATAACGTAATCTCGGTGAGACCGATTACACAAACTTGGTGAGACCGAATTTGGTAATTAGCTAACCAGATTGTTGGTCAGGCAAACTCAGTGGGACCGATTTGCTCTTTCGGTGAGACCGAGTGGAACTCGGTGAGACCAAAAAGTTACAAAGGGGAAACACTGAGTTTACGTTGCAATCTCGGTGGGACCGATTCGCTCTTTCGGTGGGACCGAAAAGTTACGAAAGGGATACAGAGAGTTTGCAACCCCATCTCGGTGAGACCGAGATCCCTATCGGTAGGACCGAATTGCTAGGGTTTGGCAGTGGCTAATGACAAGTGAAACTCGGTGGCGCCGGATAGGAAGAATCGGTAGGACCGAGTTTGGCTTAGGGTTTAGGTCATATGTGGATATGGGAAAGTGGTTGAGGGTTTTGGAGCATATCACTAAGCACATGAAGCAAGAGGCTCATTAAGCAACACCTCATCCCTCCTTAATAGTATTGGCTTTTCCTAAAGACTCAATGTGATCTTGGATCACTAAAATATAAAATGAAGAGTCTTGAGCTTTTGAGCTTTAGCCAATCCTTTGTCCTTAGCATTTTGAGGGTTCCACTTTCACATCCATGCCATGCCAATCATTGAGCTTTCCTGAAATAATCATCTTGTTATAGCATTAGCTCAATGAGCTATATGTTGTTATGAATTACCAAAACCACCTAGGGATAGTTGCACTTTCAATCTCCCCCTTTTTGGTAATTGATGACAACATATAGATCAAAGCTTCGACAAATGATAATAAGCAAGAAATATATCGTCGCTTTGAGAAGTATGTGATAAGTAAGAGCTCCCCCTAAATTTGTGCATATTTAAAATTTGTTTTGGACTGCAAATGCACAAAGAGTTAGAGTCATGGGTTACTCTTCCATGTCACATACATCTTGGTGGAGCGCTCAAAATGATAAGAATGAAATACATGCACTCATAACCAAGAAAAGTGAATGATCACACAAGATAGATAGGATAATAGCATTAAGCAAGCATTAAGTGTAGCTTATGATCAAACACATGATCATCAATGTCTCACAAATAATGAAGTAGTATCTCAAACACTCAAAAGCAAACAAGTTCGAAAAACCACCAAATAAAGCAAGAGAGAAAAGCAACACTCTCTCTCTCGAAGCCTATGATCTATACATCTTCTCCCCCTTTGGCAACAAGTTACCAAAAAGTTCCTAGAAAATGCATAGCACTAGATCGATGCTCAGGCTTGATCTTCAGGTGGTGGTGGAGTCCGGATCACTCCAAGGACGAAGGCTTCGGTAGATGCTGAAGTAGTCGCTGGAGTTGGAGCTGAAGTACATGCTGGAGCTGGTGGAACTGAGGCTGTAGCTGGTGCTGAAGTGGTGGCTCTGGTGTTAGCAACTGGCACGGCAGATGACCTCGGGCCTCGTGGCACTCTGGCAAAGGTATGAGTGGTAGTCCTGCCTCTCCTCTCCTGCATGTCCTCCTGGAGCTGCTCCACTGCAGACTGAACTTCCGTTACCTTGACATCCAGGTCATAGAATTTTTGTTCCATGATTCTCTCTAGGCTCTGCTGATTCTGAGTGAGGGTGGCAAGACTTTGCTCAATCCCCAGCGTGGATGCAATCAAGTAACCAAGCTGCTCTTGTTTGGTCTTCAAGAAGTATTCAGATGCCTCCTCTTGGGTAGGCATCTTGGCAGCTTTCTCCTTCCTCGCCTTCTCCTTATTTGCAAATGCTTGGGCAGATGATGGCTCGTTCTCAGTCATGACAACTTCATTGTCCTCGAAATCTGGACGGATGGGCAGGTGTTCCTTGTCCAACAGATATATGCCCGTGCCCATCTTGGAGTTGATGAGCTCCTGAATTTGAGGGGCATATCCGCAGCTCCTCTTCTGATCTGCTGCAGTCCTCTTAATTGTTTCCACTATGAGGCTCATCACCTTGAACTTCTAAGGCACATCAAACACATGTAGCAAGTTGATAGCATGGCCTCTGATCATCTTGTGATCTCCAGACTTGGGCAATAAGGTGTGCCTTAGTATCCAATTGATCATAGGCAGTCCTGACAGAAGGTAATGCACAGAGCCAAACTTGAAGGTGTCAAGAGCTTCATTGGGAATTTCCTTGTACATATTGGACAAGGACTTGTGGTCCATCTTCTTCTTGGCATAGATATCCAAGTCTTCATCTTGCTCCTCTGGGGCATTAATGATCTGTGCCCACTCAGCCACTGTAGATTGGTACCTTGTACCCTCAGACATCCATGTGATCCTCCCATCTGGATAAAAGTGAGCCGTGGAGTAGAACTGCATGATAAGCTCCTCGTTCCACTTTGTGAGCTTCTGCCCAACAAAGTCAGCTACTCCACAAGCTATGAAGCTATCTTGCACTCCAGGATAGTGCTCCTCATTGTCCTTGATGTATGTCCAATCAACCCAACGCATATCACAGACAATGGGCTTCTTATCTAACAGCACAGTCTCATAGAAATCCTGCTGCTCCTTGGTGTGAAACCTGTAGTCCACGGCAGTCCTTCTCCTTGAAGCATATGGGTCTGCTTCTCTCCATTTCCTCAGCCCTGAATCTCTCCTGAGCTTCATGTCCTCAGCCACAGGATGAGCATCATTGTGGTCTGGGATCTTGGGCTTTAGCTTCCTTAGGACATTTTCTTCCTCTTCTTCAGCAACAGTCTTAGGCACTGGGGCCTTGTTTTTTTCAGCTGCAGGAATGCTCCTTGTATTCCTCTTTGGTTTTGGCTTGGAGGCAGCTTTGGGCTTAGATGTAGTAGCCCCTAACCTTATGGCATCTCCCATTAGCTTGGGTGCCTTGGGCGCTGGTGCAGCTGCCTCTTCTTCTTCTTCCTCTTCCATGATGGAAGCTTTGCCAAGCACTCTAGCCACAGTCTTCTTCACCCTTTCCTTTCTTTTCTTGCCCTCAGCTGCAACTGGCTCTTGGGGAGTGGGCTTCTCAGTTGAGGCTCTAGCCTTTGACATGGGCTGCCTGCCTGCTGGCCTTTTGATTTTCAGACCTGGCTTAGTGCCTTGTTCTGGCTCAACTCTCTTGGAAGTGGCCTCTTCCTCTGCCACATAGTCCTCATCTTCGGAATCTGAAGTCCTCTTCTTCCTTTGTCTCGTGGCAGCCTTTGGCAAGTTACTAGGAGTGCTCCTGCTGCCTTCATCAGATGAACTGGAGGGACTAGTGCCCTCACTCATCACCACTTGCTGTTCTGACAGATTCTGGCTATCACTCTGGTCTGACATGCTGCAAACTGACTGCTGACCCTGTGAATAGATTATAGATGAGATAGAAAAGATGAGCATCACAAAATGCAGAGATTTTTGCAAAAGAATGATCCAAAAACTTAGTTTTAGTTTCCCACTGAAATCATCTCGGATCTACCGATTTTCAAACTCGGTGATACCGAAGCAGTTTTGGAACCTAAACTAGTGAACTCGGTAGGACCGAGTCACAGTTCGGTGGCACCGAGACTGCTAGGGTTTCACTGAGTTCAAAAATCGGTCACACCGATAAGTAATTCTCGGTCAGACCGAGTCTCACTTGTGCAATGGCATAAGCCAAATCGGTGGGACCGAGTTTTTCAACTCGGTGGGTCCGAGATGGTTTCGGCGGAAACCTAAACCTAGAATTTTCGAATCAAACCTAATCTACGGGCGTTTTGACTGTATAGAAGTTTCTCAAACGTGGCAAGAATCAATATGATCACAATGTGCTAGGAATTAGATTGAGGAATAGCACAAAGATCAAGTCCATACCCTAGTTCGGCGGGGACTTGCTATGGCGGCAACGGCGGGGCAGAATTCCCATTGACGGCGATGGAGACCAGTGACTGGAGGCTGCTGGCGGCGAGAAGACGATCTAGAGACCTCGAGGGCAGAGCAGGCTATCGCGCGGGCGAAGGGGTTCGGAGAAATTTCCAAATTTTGCCCGTGACTATATATAGCCCGACCCTGTCGGTGTGACCGAGTGGAACGACTCGGTGGCACCGAGATTCATAACTGCGTGCAGTTACTGAAACTCGGTGTGACCGAAAGGTTCAAATCGGTTGCACCGAGATCGAAAACTTAGATCAACTTAATGATCTCGGTAGGACCGAAAGTGGAGTATTGGTCAGACCGAGAATCATAAAGAGGTTTTGGAAGTTTAAGTCTATGACGAATCGGGGACTCCGAGCGCTCCTCACACAGAGTGGTTCGAATCTGACTTGATCAAATTTTGTGATGCAGCATGAAGAATAGAGTTTGAGACGAGAAAAGCATAGATAGCTAGAGGAGGTTCTTAGGCATTCTTGTCCATCCACTTGGCAAAAGAAGATAAAACCAAACAATCAAAACAACAAGTGGATGTCCTCGAATGAGTAAAATATGCACAGCATGCTCACACAATAAGATGGCAAATGAAATATGTGGCAAGGCATGCACAACCAATTCTAGCATCTATCAAGCAATTTGCGATGACTAGGTCATCTATATATGAGTATATTGACTTAGGAGTCAAGTGAGAACACTTGATCATAGGTCATACTCATCGTTTAAGCTCAAGTGGGGTTACCACTTTTACATAAAGCATTGTTTTGTTCACATCTTTAGAGTTGCTTTAGCTCAAGTCTTAGAGTAAAGCTCCCCCTAGATGTGATATCCCCCCTAAGAGGGATGAACTAAAACCTTGGGTTTTGTCGATGATGACTTCATGTAGATGTTGAAGATGTGGATGCTCAATGTTGATGTAGATCACTTGGAGCTATCCATTTGAGTGAATTGCACTTTCAATACCTACATGGGTTAGTCCCACAAGGAACAAACAAGGATATCCATAGACATAGAGTGATGCACACAAAAGATGATGTCCATGAAAACTTTTAGGTTACCTTGTCCCTTGTCTTACCAACAAGAGGGTTTGTGACTCCTTGAACTAGTGCAATATGTGGAAGTTGATTGCACTTGTTCTTGCCAGAATGATAAGAGTGAAGTATGTTGGCAGAGTCACCCTCAAGAACTCTCTAGTTCTTCTTATTTTGGATCCACATCATCTTGATGGGAATCCTTGGAGTTGTAGTCGTACTTGATGAAGTGGAGCTTGAAGTAGTCTTGGGAATCCACTTGACTAAGGTCTTCGGAGCTTCTTCAAATGCATCAATTTCCTCTTGAAGCTTGTCCTTGCCTTTTTGCTTGTAGTCTTGTGGTGGAAGATCGTCTTGAGCTTGTGTCCCCTTGAAAGAAGTATACTTCTCTTGTTGAGGGACAAACTTTGTCTTGGGGTATTGATCTTCTTCCCACTCAACTCCATTGGCATTGAACTTTCGTTCAAAACCAACACCTTTATTCTTCCGGTGCATTCCTTGCTTGCGCACAATTTCCTCGAATTTCTTACTCCCGACAAGGCTTTTGTACACTCCTTTCTCTATAATTCCCTTCAATAAGCTATTTTCTTGCTCAAGTGTAACTTGGCTAAGAGAATCATTAGTGGAATCAAGAGAACTACTAGAAGCAACAATATTGGATTTAACATGATCATTGTTAGTGCTAGAGGAAGAATCCTTCTTGTTATTAGACTTGACTTGAGGCATGTAAGTAGATAAGAGTAAATGCTTGGCAATGTAAGAAGAACTTTTCTTGCGGAGATCATCATTGATTGCTTTTAAGAACTCATGCTCTTGCTCAAGATTGAGCTTCTCAAAGCGTAATTTCTCATGAGCTCTTAAAAGTTCTCGATGATCTTCGAAGATGGTTTCATGAGCTAACTTAAGAGTGTTTAGTTCTTTAGTTAGGGCCTCAATCTTCTCCTTATCATTGTCATTCGTTTTATCTTGATTAGCATGTTTAATTGACATTTCATCATAGTATTCATCACTAGAGTTGTCACCAAGCAAATCATCACCTAACAAGTCATCTTCATCACTATTGAAGTCAACATACTCGGGGTGTGTTACCTTAGGACCTTTGGCCATGAAGCATCTTCCAATTCCTTCATTTGGTGAGTCAAATATGTCGTAGGAGTTGGTTGACACAAGTGCTAGACCGGCAACACCTTCATCTTGAGTATCTTCGGAGCCGGAGTAATAACTTCTCTCGGAGTGGCTGTCAGAGTCGGAGCCGGATACCCATTCACCAACATGAGTTTGATGTCTTCGTCTTGTGTAGCTCCTTGATGATTTTTCCTTCCTTTCCGAATCCTTGCTTCTCCGTGAGTATCTCCGTTCATAACGATTATCTCTACTCCTTCTCTCTCTTGGTGGTGATCCTTTGCTTCTTCTTTTTGGAGAATCTTCTCTTCTCTTGTAGGGAGCCGTACACTCATTGGAATAGTGTCCGGGTCTTCCACAATTGTAACAGTTTCGCTCTCGACTAGAAGATCTTTTGTCATTGTAGGACCTTGACTTGGGGATTCTATCTTTGCTTCTACTCTTGTAGAACTTGTTGAAGTTCTTCACCATTAAGCTCAATTCTTCATTGAAGTCTTGTTTCTCACTCGATGATGTAGGGGCTTCACATGAGGCTTTATAGGCACAACTTGATTTGTTGTGAAGTTCCTCTTTATCCTTAAGTGACATCTCATGAGCAACAATTCTTCCAATCACCTCCGTTGGCTTGAGATCTTTGTAATTGGGCATCATTTGGATCAATGTGCACATGGTATCATATTTTCCATCCAAGGCTCTTAGAATCTTCTTAATGATGAATTTATCGGTCATCTCTTCACTTCCTAAGCCGGCAATCTCATTTGTGATGAGAGCAAGCCTAGAGTACATTTCGGCGACACCTTCACCATCCTTCATCTTGAACTTATCAAGTTGGCTTTGAAGCACATCCAACTTGGATTCCTTGACGGAGTCGGTACCTTCGTGCATATCAATCAAAGTGTCCCAAATTTCCTTCGCATTCTCAAGGCGGCTGATTTTGTTGAATTCTTCGGGGCACAATCCGTTGAAGAGAATATCACAAGCTTGAGCATTGTATTGCAACATCTTCAACTCATCCGCGGTAGCTTCACGGTTCGGTTCTCTCCCATCAAAGAAGTTACCTTTCAAACCATCACACACAATAGCCCAAACGGCGGGGTTATGTCCAAGAATATGCATTTTCATTTTATGCTTCCAACTAGCAAAATTAGTACCATCAAAGTAAGGACCTCTACGGTGATAATTTCCCTCGCTAGACGCCATACTCTCCTAGGTTGTGAAACCAAGGCTATGACCACCAAAAGCTATGGAGATCAAGCAAATGGAGACCAAAGCTCTGATACCACTTGTAGGATCGAAAGTATGTCTAGAGGGGGGGGGGTGATTAGACTACTTGACCAAATAAAAACTTAACCTTTTCCCAATTTTAGTTCTTGGCAGATTTTAGCTATTTTGGGACAAGTCAAGCAATCATCACATAATTCAAGCAAGCATGCAAAGAGTATATAGGCAGCGGAAAGTAAAGCATGCAACTTGCAAGAATATAAAGGGAAAGGTTTGGAGAATTCAAACGCTATTGGAGACACGGATGTTTTTCCCGTGGTTCGGATAGGTGGTGCTATCCTACATCCACGTTGATGGAGACTTCAACCCACGAAGGGTAACGGTTGCGCGAGTCCACACAGGGCTCCACCCAAGGGGAACAGTTGCGCGAGTCCACACAGGGCTCCACCCACGAAGGGTCCACGAAGAAGAAACCACCCACAAAGGGTCCACGAAGAAGCAACCTTGTCTATCCCACCATGGCCAACGCCCACACAGGACTTGCCTCACTAGCGGTAGATCTTCACGAAGTAGGCGATCTCCTTGCCCTTACAAACTCCTTGGTTCAACTCCACAATCTTGTCGGAGGCTCCCAAGTGACACCTAGCCAATCTAGGAGACACCACTCTCCAAGAAGTAACAAATGGTGTGTAGGTAATGAACTCCTTGCTCTTGTGCTTCAAATGATAGTCTCCCCAACACTCAACTCTCTCTCATAGGATTTGGATTTGGTTGAAAGAAGATTTGAGTGGAAAGCAACTTGGGAAGGCTAGAGATCAAGATTCATATGGTAGGAATGGAATGTCTTGGTCTCAACACATGAGTAGGTGGTTCTTTCTCAAAACATATGAGTTGGAATGATGTGTGTGTTCTGATGGCTCTCTCACTGAATGAGAAGGAGGTGGAGGGGTATATATAGCCTCCACACAAAATCCAACCATTACACAGTTTTCCAATCTCGGTGGGACCAAATCAATAAGCTCGGTCGGACCGAAAATGTAAACCTAGTGACCGTTAGTGATTTTCGGTGGGACTGACATGCAACTCGGTAGGACCGATATGGTTAGGGTTTGGGCATAACGTAATCTCGGTGAGACCGATTACACAAACTCGGTGAGACCGAATTTGGTAATTAGCTAACCAGAGAGTTGGTCAGGCAAACTCAGTGGGACCGATTTGCTCTTTCGGTGAGACCGAGTGGAACTCGGTGAGACCAAAAAGTTACAAAGGGGAAACACTGAGTTTACGTTGCAATCTCGGTGGGACCGATTCGCTCTTTCGGTGGGACCGAAAAGTTACGAAAGGGATACAGAGAGTTTGCAACCCCATCTCGGTGAGACCGAGATCCCTATCGGTAGGACCGAATTGCTAGGGTTTGGCAGTGGCTAATGACAAGTGAAACTCGGTGGCGCCGGATAGGAAGAATCGGTAGGACCGAGTTTGGCTTAGGGTTTAGGTCATATGTGGATATGGGAAAGTGGTTGAGGGTTTTGGAGCATATCACTAAGCACATGAAGCAAGAGGCTCATTAAGCAACACCTCATCCCTCCTTAATAGTATTGGCTTTTCCTAAAGACTCAATGTGATCTTGGATCACTAAAATATAAAATGAAGAGTCTTGAGCTTTTGAGCTTTAGCCAATCCTTTGTCCTTAGCATTTTGAGGGTTCCACTTTCACATCCATGCCATGCCAATCATTGAGCTTTCCTGAAATAATCATCTTGGAATAGCATTAGCTCAATGAGCTATATGTTGTTATGAATTACCAAAACCACCTAGGGATAGTTGCACTTTCAGTCTTGCCGAGGGCCCGACAAGGGTCTCGCTGCGGCACCGCGGTCATCCCCGGCAAGGATCTTGCCGGGGGTCTCGTCGATTTCCTTGGCAGGGATCTCACCAAGGATCATTGTCTTCTGGTTCTCATCTGATCTTGTGTATCTATGATCTACAAAGATCTGCATGCCACCACGGAGGTGCCTCCTGAGCCTTGGTTCCAATATGGTTGATGGTGTTGGAACTCCTTGGGCTCAAGGGTGGCGCGCTCTGCTGGCGTCAAGCAAGTTGCCCCGGCAAGGATCTTGCCGAGGCTGCGGAAGCCACCCCCTCAAGGGTCTTGCCGGGGGAGTCCACCTCGCCCTCTCGCTCTCTTTGCATCTCTTGTCTTGGCGTTGCTTTGGTCGTCTTGTGCTCCGGCTTCCCTCCTCTGCCCTGCTTAGTGTGGCCGTGGGCGCGGCTCTAACTGCCCGTGCATAAGTAAAGGGGTGCAAAAGGAGAGCCCCTACTTTTGTACACCGACAGGAGCCCCCATGCCTGGGCCACACATAAGCGTGATGCGTTGTTGGGCTAGGCCCAGAACGGTGCGCGGGCAGCTGGGGCGGATTTTTACCACAGTAACTTCTCCGTCCGCTGCGCTTCCCCAGGACCCGCGTTGAACGTGCGACGTGGAGGGTCATGCGTGACGTGGGGGTCGTGCGTGGGGCGGTTTCCGCACATGTGTGTCACATCGTGGTAAAGAGGCGGCTCGTGCCTTCCCCGTAAAAAGAGGAAAACACAAAGGCGCGACTCATTTACTGAGTGGGCTCAAGTCGTTTCAGGGCGCCCGCGCCCCACGACCACGGGATGGAGAACAGCCGTCTCATTCGTCCCCTCGATTTTTGCTCGCCCGCCACGTGTCCCCCATGCTCTGAAGATGGTAGGCGGTGGGTGCGGACCTTGAATGGCGAAGCGGGGAAACGAGCCGTTGCTGATTGGGGCAGCGGGTCGGCCTCGATTCTCTGTGCTCCTGATGGTCGGATTGGCTGAGTGGGGCGACCGAGTCCCGACCACCCCTTTATAAGAAGGGGGAGGGGATGTCACCCCACAATCTTTCATCATCCCTCTCCTTCCACCTCGGCTCCGCTCTTTCATCTGCCATGGCGAGAGGGGGCGCCGGTCCTTCGACGATGGCAGCGGGGGTCTCTGCTCGACACCGCGTCCCTCCTTCCCAAGAGCCCGCGGCGGCGGAGCCGGCCATGAGAGGAAGGGGGAGGGGGTGAGGCCGAGGCCGGCGTGGTGCTCGGGGAAGAGGGGGACGGGGCGGCGCACCGGCCTTGCCCCCGCCAGCGATGCCTCCCCCAATGGAGGGCCACGTTGGGGACTAGCCTCGTGAATTCTTCATTAGGCTGCATCAGCCACCGCAACGTCGCCTTCATCTTCCTACGCCATTCGCTCGGGAGATGGAGCTCGATCTTCCCCAGACCCTGAGGTTGCATGTGAGGGGCTGCAGGAACGACGGCACGCGGGTCGACGTTGACTTTCCAGCCCCTCAGGTCATGTATCTTCGCCGCGGATGGAAGACCTTTGCTCGCATCCATAGCCTGACGACGGGGCTCGTTCTCTATTTCAAATTAATGGAGAACGGGCCTGCTCTCTGTCAAGGTCTTTGGAGACTCTGGAACTCGCCTGAAGTGCTGCGTGGAGAGCTCCTCTGACGATGAAGACTCCTCTTTAAGCGGGAGTGATGAGGAGGACAGTGACAGCGACGATGAGAGCATCGAGCGAGGGCACGTCGACCTCGTCTCCGACTGACCGCGTCGCCCCTTCCTCCATCGTGCGCTTTGCCGAGGGCTTTCCTCGTCAAGCTCTCCATCGGCGTGTTCCCCGTCCCCTCCTTTTTGCCTTCACCTGCCACACCTGGGAGGAAAATGGCAAGAACGGGGGTCACGGGGCACTTATCTTTTCTGGTTTGTAAGCCTGCAGGCACTTGTTAGATTTCAAAATTTGTAATCCCCTTGCTCGTGTACCCATTCCATATGAACTGTACTTGTTTGCAACGTATGAATGAAAAGAAGGGTGTTTGCCAGGTTCCGTTTGTGCGTGGGCGAGGGCCACACCGTGGAACGCATCCTCGTTATCTTAAGATGAACATGGTATCCCTGCAACAGGCCTTGCCATCCTCCTGCTCTATGGCCCGACTACGCTTACGCTCTTGGCGGAGGTAGGGGCCGAGTAGGATCAGGCCTTTCGCTTGCCCTCTTCCCACCGCACTACAACCAAGTTCCGGTCCAAAGTAGAGTTTTCGGACACGGGACGGAGGGGGCAAGATGGTATGAGAGCGAGCGAAGCCTTATACATTCAAGGTTCATACGGGCGCACGGAGTGGGGGAGAAAAACTTATCTAATGTTGCAGCCCCCGGCAACCTTGGCTTGCTGCGGTTAGATATTTGTGTCTGCAGCCCCCCGACAACCTTGGTTTGCTGTGGCTGGAGTGCCGGCTCGTTCTTTTTCTTCCCAATAGCTCAGCAGAAATGTCCATGTACCCTGCGAACCAAAGAGGACGGAAAGGAATAGAATGACACACACTCGACCTCTATGCTAGGGGTTAGCCGCCGCTAAGCACTATCAACCCTAACTGAGGGAGAGACTCAACCTAGCATGCATGCTAAAACTTAGGGAGCCATCGCTTCATTTATTTATGCTCAGGGTCTACGCCTGGCTTTGTACAAAGGGTTACATGCCTTGCCGGCAAGGCTTGTACAAAAGGTGGTTTGCCTGGGGGGGGGGGGGGGCAACCGCGCCTTATGGGTAAAACTTGGAAAGATGTTCGATGTTCCAGAAGTTGCTCACTGGAATGCCATCTTCGGTCTCCAAGCGGACTGCGCCAGGCCTGGTGACTCATATTACCCGATAAGGGCCTTCCCACTTTGGCGTCAACTTGTTGGAATTCTTGGCCGACTGAACGTGCCGAAGAACAAGGTTGCCTTCCTCAAAGCTTCGAGCATGAACCTTGCGGCGCAAGGCTTGCTGGTAGCGTGCTGCTCGTACAGCCACCCTAAGACGATCTTCCTCAAGGAGCGTTGCGTCATCTTGCCGCAACTGCTCTTGCTCAAGCTCATCATAAGCGAGCACTCAAGGTGACCTGTATGTGAGTTCCATGGGGAGAACTGCTTCTGCTCCGTAAACGAGGGAGAAGGGTGTCTGACCGGTGGCTCAATTTTTCGTCGTTCTGATTGACCAAAGAATCGCTGGCAATTCATCAATCCAGTGTCGTCCGCACCTGCGTAGCCTGTCAAAAGTCCTTGTCCGGAGGCCTCGCAACACTTCAGCATTTGCCCTCTCAGCCTGGCCGTTGCTCTGTGGATGTGCAAAAGAAGCAAAACAGACCTTGCTGCCGAGGTCCTGGATGTACTGCATGAAGGCGTGGCTCGTGAACTGTGTGCCATTGTTGGTGATGATTTTGTTTGGCACATCGAAACGGCAGACTAGGCCCTTGAAGAATTTCACGGTTGATTGTGCTGTCACCTTTCTCACTGTCTCCACCTCCAGGCACTTTGTGAACTTGTCGATTGCAACATACAAGTACTCAAAGCCCCCGACAGCATGGGGAAAGGGGCCCAGTATGTCGAGCCCCCAGACTAAGAATGGCCAGGAGAGAGGGATTGTTTGGAGCGCTTGAGCTGGTTGATGAAGCTTCTTCGAATGGAACTGACACGCTTCACACTTGGTTACTAGTGCCATTGCATCCTGGAGGGCAGTGGGCCAGAAGAAACCTTGCCGGAATGCCTTGCCGGCAAGGGCCCTTGACCCTATGTGGGAGCCACATATGCCTCCGTGTATCTCTGCCAACAACTCCAGTCCTTCCTCCCGGGGAATGCACTTCAATTTCACACCGTTTGGTCTTTTTCTGTATAGGACGTCGTCGATGAACTGATACATGGCAGACCGACGGGCTAGTTTCTCCGCTTCTTCCTACTCTTCCGGGAGTTCCCCTGTTTGGAGGAATCAAATAGTTGCTGTGCCCATACCGAAGCCTGAGGCTCGACGGCAAGGACTAAAGGAACTTCGTCTGCCATGGGAGCAGCTGTCTCTACATCCAGGACTTGACGCCCCGCCGGAGTCGGTTGCCCTACGGCTAGCTCAGTGTCCACAGCAACATCCTTGCCGGCGGCTCCTGGGAGCTCGGCGGGAAATTACTTGCTGGGGCCTGATTTCCTTCACTTGTTCTGCTCTATTGATGGTTCAACGGATGGTTGAGTCAGCCGAAGCACAAAAGTACCTGGTTCCAGAGGTAGTTTGAAGGCAACGCGCTTCGACAGGTAGTCGGCGATGTCGTTCTCCACTCGGGGAACATGCTTCGCCCGTATACCGTCAAAGCGCTCCTCCAGCTTCCTCACCTCATCCACGTAGGCCTCCATCAACGGGCTTTGATAATCTTTGTTGACTTGCCTGACAACAAGCTGCGAATCACACCTGACGATGAGCTTCTTGATCCCGAGGTCTGCCGCGATCCTGAGACCGGCAAGCAACCCCTCGTATTCATCAGTGTTGTTTGTGGATATCTCCAAGGGAAAGTGCATCTGGATTACGTACTTGAGGTGCTCTCCGATGGGTGCGACGAGCAGCACACCAGCATCGGCGCCATGCAGTGAGAAAGCCCTGTCAAAGTACATAATCTAGTTGCGACTTGCCTCCTTGTCGGGGAGGGTGGTCTCCTGGATCTCTTCGTCTGGCGTCGAGGTCCACTTGGCAATGAACTCTGCCAAGACACTGCTCTGGATTGTCAAAGTACTTTAAAACTTCAAACCAAAGCTCGACAACTCCACAACCCACTCCACAATCCTCCCGGTTGCGTCTGGGTTATGCAATATCCGTTGCAATGGGAGGCGGGTGATGACGGTGATCTCGTGTGCTTGAAATTAATGAAGCAGCTTCCTCGAGGCCATAAGGAGGCTGAAGAGAAATTTTTGCACACCGGAGTACCTTGACCTAGCCCCCTACAAGAGGGAGCTGACAAAGTAGACTGGGTGATGCATCATTTTCTTCTTCGGCAGCACTTCGTCTGGTTGCGCAGGCCCTACCCCGCCAGCGTCGGACCTTGCCGGGGGCCTTGCCTCTTCGTCGACCTCCCTCTGTGCCACTAGTGTGGCACCGACCACTTGGTTCGTTGCCGCCAGGTATAGCAACAACGGTTCTTATGGTTTGGGCGCAACCAGTATCGGTGTAGAGGAGAGATATTTCTTCAAATCCTGCAGCGCTGCTTCGGCCTCTGGGGTCCATTCCATTGGGCCCGCCTTTTTCAAGATTCTGAAAAAGGGAAGGGCATGCTTAGTAGACCCGGAGATGAATCTGCTCATGGCGACAACACAACCAGTGAGCCGACGCACGTCCTTGATCCGCTTGGGTGCCCTAATCTGCTCAATAGCCTTGATCTTGTCTGGATTTGCCTCGATCCCACGCCGTGACACAAAGAACCCGAGAAGTTTGCCGGACGGAACACCGAAGACACACTTCTCAGGGTTCAACTTGAGGTTGATCTTGCACAGATTCGCAAACATCTCTTCCAAATCTTGTACAAGTGTCGCCCTGTCTTTGGTTTTGACCACTATGTCATCCATATAAGCTTCCATATTTCTATGTATCTGGTTCTCAAAACCAATCTGGACTGCCCTTGCAAACGTTGAGCCAGCACTCTTCAACCTGAAAGGCATCCGTAAAAAGCAATACATGCCACATGGGGTGATGAACGCTGTCTTCTCTTCGTTTTCTCTCGCCATGAAGATTTGGTGATACCCCGAATAGGCGTCAAGGAATGATAACAGATCACACCCGGCTGTGGAGTCAACAATCTGGTCAATGCGCGGCAATGGGAAAGGGTCCTTGGGACAAGCCTTATTGATACCTGTGTAGTCAATACACAGCCTCCCGTTCCCATTCGCCTTGTACACCACTACCGGATTGGCCAACCATGTCGGATGGAGTACTCCTCTCACCAAGCCTGCCGCTTCCAACTTCCTGATCTCCTCCGTAATGAGATCCCGTCGTTCCAAAGCTTGCTTCCTGACCTTCTGCTTGACGGGTCGCGCATGAGGACAGACAGCAAGATGGTGCTCAATCACCTCCCTAGGAACGCCGGGGATGTCGGATGCTTGCCATGCAAACACGTCGACATTCGCCCACAGGAAGGTGACGAGCGCACTTTCCTATTTGCTGTCTAGGCTGGAGCTTATGGTGAAAGCCCCTCCCGTGCCATCCTCCTCGACGGACACCCTCTTGGTCTCCAGTGGCGCAACTCTGGATTTCTTGCTCTTGCCGGTGGAGCTCTCTGGCACGTCCTCGACGGGAGCACAACACTCAGAAGAGGTGCACTTCCGGAGTGGGTGCGAGAGGTCTTGCCGGTCTTCTTCCCTGCCGGGGCTCCAGCGGCAGGAGCGAATGCCTTGGCGGTAGTCGCTACAACTGCTTCCCAGTAGAGTTGGTCGATGCAGATCAGTGCATCCTTCTTGTCGGAGGGGACAGTGATGATGGTCATCGGCCCCGGCATCTTCAACGTGTTGTAGGCGTAATGCGCCGCCGCCATGAACTTGGCTAGTGCCGGGCAGCCGTGGATCCCGTTAGGGGTGGGCATAAAAACCGACGAATCAAATACCGAACCGATGCCGAAACCGAATAAACCGAATTTTTGGTTTTTATACTACCACAGAAAAATTCGGTTTTGATGTTCACTAACCGAACATAGTTTGTTCAGTTCGGTTTTTATCATAGTTAACCGAAGAAAAACCGAACGGACGTGAGGTAGCGTATAAAAGCAGTGCAAAGTCAGGCAGAACCAATCTCCCAGGAGGAGCGCCCGTGTCGCTACTCGCTAGCGCTGCTGCCTGTGCGTGTGACAGGACGTGGGCCCTAATCCTATGCATGCAAAATGATGGAAGGCCCAGCTCCACGTGAGCTTTTTTGTTAAGTGTGTACCCGTGCGTACCGCTCAAAAAAAACCGTGCGTACGAGCATGCAACATACATCTCGTTACATTAGTCCCACCTCGCCCAGCCGAGGAGTTGAGGGTGGGATTTTGGGCTATATAATAGGCTGTCACTGCTATAGTTTGTTCCCAATTACGCAGACGTGGTCTTTTCGGTATAAACCGGAGACCGAATCAAATTAGTCGGTTAACCGAATTTTCGGTTAGCTGTTTTAAACTAGCATATTCGTTTTTTAAGTTTCCTAACCGAATTTCAAAAAACACCAAATAGTAGAAACTGAACTTTCGGTTTATACTGAATGCCCAGGCCTAGATCCCGTTGTAGGGCAAGGGGATCTCGGCTACATCGAAAACAATCCTCTTCGTCCTGTAGTTTAACTCACCTCCAAACATCATGGGCAGCGTGACCTTACCCTTTGGTTGACTCCTCCCCGGGTTGACCCCTTGAAACGTGCCCGTCTCTTTGAGGTCTCCATCAGGAATCTACAGCCTTTTGATCACGACGGGTGAGATCAAGTTCAGAACGGCCCCACCGTCAACTAGCATCTTCGTCACCTTGAGGTTGCGTATTGTTGGCGAGACCAACAACGGCAAACACCCGACCGCAGTTGTGCAGTTAGGGTGGTCCTCGGCATCGAAAATGATAGGCGTGCTGGACCATTTCAGTGGCCTCTGAGCATCGAGGGATGGTTTCGTTGCTATAATCTCACGCGCCCACTGCTTGAGCTGGCGGTGAGAAGTGTGCAGTGAGGCGCCACCGTCAACGCACATGGCCTCCGTAGCCTTCTGGAACTCGTGCTTGCCGGACTCATCATCTTCGTCATGATCATCATCTCCCTGCTTCTTGTCGCGGTCCCGAGTGGGCCTCTCTTGCTAATTATCCTTTCCGTGGCGGCCTCCTTGGCTGCCACGCTTCTTGCCAGACCCCTCGGCACCATCCTGGCCCTTCTCCTTGTCCCGCCTCTCATACTCAGCTTTTTGCTTCTCAGCAAGCAGCTTGACCTGCCGGCAGTTCTGGAGGTCGTGGCCCTTGGTGCGGTGGATCTTGCAATATTGCTTGTCGGAGCCCCCCGACTTGTCGGCAGCCGCCAAGGCCCGGCAAGCGGCGCACCCGGCAATTTCCTTGCCGGGGTCGTCTCCCTTGGCCTTCTTGGCAGTGCCGGTGTCCTCGGATCCCTCGATGGCAAGCACGGTCTTGCTCTTGCGCTTCCTGTTGCGGCGCCGACCCTTTTTCGTCGAGGTGGCCGCGTCTTCGTATGTGGAGTCGGTTTCTGCGCCAGCGTCTTCGCCGGGGTACTTCCTCCCCTCTTCTGCTCGAGCGCACCTATTGGCCAGAACATAAAGTTCGGCCACATCTTTGACCTTGTTCATCGCCATCTCTTCACGCATCTTGCGGTTTCGCACATTTTGATGGAATGCGCTGATCACAGCGGCGAGATGAACATCTGGGATGTTGTACTGCACTCGGCTGAACCTCTATATGTACTTGCACAGGGTTTCACCTTCCTTCTGGGGGATGATATGCAAATCGCTCGCCTGACCATGAGCTTGGTGGCCTCCGGTAAAGGCGCCAACGAACTCATGGCACAAGTCCGACCAAGAAGAAATGGAATCCGCCGGCAAGTGCATCAGCCATGACATGACATTAGGTTTGAGTGCCAGTGGGAAGTAATTAGCAAGCACTTTGTCGTCCCGGGCTCCAGCGGCTTGCATCGCGATGGTGTAGATGCTGAGGAACTCTGACGGGTGGGTCTTGCCGTTGTACTTCTCGCCAACGTCTGGATTGAACGTGCGGTGGGAGGGCCACTGGAACTGCAACAACTCATGGGTAAAGGCCGGGCAACCCACCTCGTAGGGTAGGTCGCCAGAGCCCCCCGGTGTTGGGTGGTCCATAGTGGGCCCCGCCCGCCTATCTGACTGGTGGCGTGCATCGCGCCGGCGCTCGATGGTGGTTCGAGCGTCTTCACGGGCTTGCTACCGAAGAACTTGGCACTGATCGCGGTGGGTCCGTGGGTCGGACGATGCTATGGAAATGTTATCACGACGGTGCCCAGGGTCACCAGCGTGGTGGCGCTGCTCGTCGCGCATAACCTGGGAAGAGCGCGTCGGGGGCACCGGCGTAGGCGCCTCAGAAGTTGCTGCGCCGCCCGTGGGTGGCACGATGCCTCCCCTGGAGGGCCCCGCGCCACCTGCGGGGGGCCTGGCTCCGTCTTTGGATTTGGTGGTGTGTGGCCCGTCGTCTCGCGCACGAACGACGCCGCTCACCAGGCTTTGGCTGCCAGAGTGATGCTGGTGTTCGCGAGCCGCGCCTCGGCTTCCGTCCGCGACTGCTCCACCACTCGCCCGTACTGGTACGGGCCATTCGGCCCCCGATGAACCGATCATTGTGATCGTCTTCTTCTTGGGAGCCATGGCAATGAAGAACCGCTAAACTAACTACTAGACCGGATTGTCACAACTGCACACCCCTACCTGGCGTGCCAGAGATGTTAGTGGGAAACGACACCTATGGGGTCACTAGGATCCCTTCTATGGTTGGCGGGCGCGGGGTTGTGCAAAGAGCGGGTCTGGCGGTCAGCACACGAATCGTTTACCCAGGTTTAGGCCGAGTAGACGCATAAAACCGTAGTCCTGCTTTGATGTATATTTAGGTGTTCTTGTGTTCTTGAACTAGCTGCGGTGGCTCTCTAGTCCGAAAGATCCGAATCCCCCTCCAGTACACCTCGGGCCTCCTTTTATAGACAAAAAGGGGTCGCCACAGTGGCACACAGGAGGTGGAAAGGTGTACAGGGGCTGAGTCTATCCCCTGGCATCGTCAGACAAACGCATTTAATGCGCTGCCGACGTGCCCCTCTCGCTTTATTGGGGACGACAAAGAAGCTCGTCCCAACTGTCGTCGCCTCGCCTGGCTCTGACGCGCATCCAAGTTGACGAGGAATTGTAGCTCCATGTTGGCTGGATGCTGGGCTAGTGCGGTGGTGGAGCCTTCACGAAGATTTGCATGCCACCATGCAGGTGCTTGCTTAGTTGGTGTAGAGGCCGCGCGCTGCCACGCAGATGCCTGCCCAGCTGGTCGAGCTGGCAGCTGTATGGGAGCGGCGGTGGATGCTTTGGTAGACGCGGGCCTAGCTGCGGCCTCGCAGGCGTCCTCGGCAAGGGTCTCGCTACAGCACCGCGGTCGTCCCCGACAAGGATGTTGCCGGGGTCTCATGGATTTCCTTGGCAAGGATCTCGCCAAGGATCGTCGTCTTCTGGTTCTCATCTGATCTTGTGTATCTATGATCTACAAAGATCTGCATGCCACCACGGAGGTGCCTCCCGAGCCTTGGTTCCAATATGGTTGATGGTGTTGGAACTCCTTGGTCTCAAGGGTGGCGCGCTCTGCTGGCGTCAGGCAAGTTGCCCCGGCAAGGATCTTGCCGAGGCTGCGGAAGCCACCCCCTCAAGGGTCTTGCTGGGGGAGTCCACCTCGCCCTCTCGCTCTCTTTGCGTCTCTGGTCTTGGCGTTGCTTTGGTCGTCTTGTGCTCCGGCTTCCCTCTTCTGCCCTGCTTAGTGTGGCCGTGGGCGCAGCTCTGACTGCCCGCACACAAGTAAAGGGGTGCAAAAGGAGAGCCCCTACTTTTGTACACCGACATCTTCTTTTCATCAAGATAAGCATATTTCAATGTGTCTGGCAATTGTTTTAATTCAAACACATGATCACCTTTAGGTCAAGGAGGACCTCCCAGAGTTTCAATAGGCAAATTGTGTTTAAGCAGAGGACGTTGTTCAAAGAAAATTTTATCTATTTCATTTCTTTCATGGATATGAAAATCATTCTCATGGTCTAGCAAATATTGTTCTATAGGATTAGTAGGTGGTACAACAATAGAAGAAAGACCAATTAATTCATCTTTACTAGGCAATTCTTTTTCATGAATATTTCTACTAAACTTGGAAAAATTAAACTCATGAGACTCATCACCAAAGCTAACACCAACAGTTTGTTTCTTACAGTCTATCTTGGCATTAACTGTATTCAAGAAAGGTCTACCAAAAATAATGGGACAAAATTCATCTTGTGGGGAACCAAGAACAAGAAAATCAGTAGGGTATTTTATTTTCCCACACAAGACTTCAACATCTCTAACAATCCCAACTGGTGATATGGTGTCTCTATTAGCAAGTTTAATAGTAACATCTATGTCTTCTAATTCTACAAGTGCTATGTCTTTCATAATTTCCTGATATAAGGTGTAAGGAATAGCACTCACACTAGCACCCATGTCACATTAACCATGATAATAGTGAACTCCTATTTTAACTGAGATGACAGGCGTGCCAACAACAGGCCTATGTTTATCTTATCAGGTTTGGCAGTTCTAGTAGCTTCTTCAGAAAAGTAAATAACATGCCCATCCATATCTTCTTTCAAGAGATCTTTAACCATAGCAATACTAGGTTCAACTTTAATTTGTTCATCAGGTTTAGGTGTTCTAATATAGATTTTGTTAACCACAATTGAAACTTTAGCATGTTCCTTTATCCTAACAGGGAAAGGTGGTTTCTCAATATAAGCAGAAGGAACAACTGGATCAACATTGTAAAGTATAGTTTCTTCTTTAACTGGTACTGGTTCTTTAATTTCTTCTTTAATAGGTGGGTGATATTTAAACCACTTCTCTTTAGGGAGTTCAACATGAGTAGGAAATGATTCACAAAAGGAGGCTACTATCTGAGTGTCAAGTCCATATTTAGTGCTAAACTTTTGAAAAGCATCGGTATCCATAAAAGATATAACACAATCATACTCAAGTTTAATACCTGACTCTTTACCTTTGTCAAGTTCCCAATCTTCAGAGTTGCGTTTAATTCTTTCCAAAAGATCCCACCGGAATTCAATAGTCTTCTTCATAAAGGAACCGGCACAAGAAGTATCAAGCATGGTTTGACCATTACGAGAAAGCCGAGCATAAAAATTCTGAATAATAATTTCTCTTAAGAGCTCATGATTGGGGCATGAATATAACATTGACTTAAGCCTCCCCCAAGCTAGAGCGATACTTTCTCCTTCACAAGGCCAAAATTTATATATATATATAATTCCGATCATGATGAACTAGATGCATAGGATAATTTTTTTGGTGGAACTCCAATTTCAAACGATTCCAATTCCATGATCCAATATCATCGCATAGCCTATACCATGCCAATGCTTTTCCCTTCAAAGATAAAGGGAAAACCTTCTTCACAACTTTATCCCCGGGCAAACCTGCAACCTTAAACAATCCATAAATTTGTTCCACATATATCAAGTGCATATCAGGATGTTCGGTTCCATATCCTGCATAAGGATTAGCTAGCAGTTGTTCTATCATACCTGAAGGAATTTCATATTCAATATTTTCATTAGGTGCAGTACGTTGAGGGGTAACTAATTGTGGTTTTGGACGAGGTGAAGATACCCCGAACAAACCCCTCAAAGGATTGTTTTCCATAGTAACAAGTGACAATAAATTTCAGCACACTATATAAATGTTTCCTTACCAAATTCTACTTACCAAAGGCACTTCACTCCCCAAAAACAGCGCCAGAAAATAGCCTTGATGACCCACAAGTATAGGGGATCAATTGTAGCTCTTTTTGATAAGTAAGAGTGTCAAACCCAACGAGGAGTAGAAGGAAATGACAAGTAGTTTCCAGTAAGGTAATGTCTGCAAGTGCTGGAATTGTAAGTAGCAGAGTAGTTCAATAGCAAGATAATTTGTAACGAGCAAGTAACGATAATAGTAACAAAAGTGCAGCAAGGTATCCCAATCCTTTTGAGGCAAAGGACAGGCCAAAACGGTCTCTTATGATAAGCAAAGCGTTCTTGAGAGTACACGGGAATTTCATCTAGTCACTTTCATCATGTTGGTTCGACTCGTGTTCGCTACTTTGATAATTTTATATGTGGGTGGACTGGTGCTTAGGTGTTGTTCTTACTTGAACAAACCTCCTACTTATGATTAACCCTCCCACAAGCATCCGCAACTACGAGAAAAGTATTAAGAATATATTCTAACCATAGCATTAAACTTTTGGATCCAATCATTCCCTTACAGAATAGCGCATAAAATGGGGTTTAAGCTTCTGTCACTCTCGCAACCCATCATATAATTGCTACTCCACAATGCATTCCCTTAGGCCCAAATGTGGTGAAGTGTCATGTAGTTGACGTTCAGATGACACCACTAAGGGAATCACAACATACAAACTATCAAAATATCGAACACATATCAAATTCACATGATTACTTGCAACATGATTTCTCCCGTGACCTCAAGAACAAATGTAACTACTCACAAATAATAATCATGCTCAAGATCAGAGGGGTATTAAATAGCATATCGGATCTGAACATATAATCTTCCACCAAATAAACCATATAGTAGTCAACTACAAGATGTAATCAACACTACTAGTCACCCACAAGTACCAATCTATAGTTTCGGTAACAAGATTGAACACAAGAGATGAACCAGGGTTTGAGAGGAGATGGTGTTGTTGAAGATGTTGATGGAAATTTCCCTCTCCAAGATGGGAGAGTTGTTGGTGATGACGATGACGATGATTTCCCCCTCCGGGAGGGAAGTTCCACCGGCGGAATTGCTCCACCGAAGGGCAAAAGTGCTCCTGCCGGAGGTGGGCCGAGGAGGCCACAACCCCCCAGGGCGCGCCAGGGGTCCCTGGCACGCCTAGGTGGGTTGTGCCCACCTGGTGGCCCCCTCTGGTAGTTATTGGCTCCAATAATTCTTATATATTCCATAAAAAATCCCCGTGAAGTTTCAGCTCATTTGGAGAGAATAGGTAGCTTGACATAGGCTTTTCACATCCAGAATTCCAGCTGCCAGAACTCTCCCCCTTGGTGTGTACCTTGCAAATTATGAGAGAAAAGGCATTATAATTACTCCAAAAAGCATTATTATGGATAAAAACATTATAAATAACAGTAAGAAAACATGATGCAAAATGGACGTATCAGCCACCGCTCTTCTTCTGTCGCCGCCGCTGCTACCCCTGTAGCCGCCCGTTCACCCCCTTCATCTTCTTCCTATACCAGCTCGTTGCCAACGTCGCCGTCATCTTCCCTGACCACTTCGTCTACTCCGACCACCATTGGCGACATCGGGGCCCCGCCGATTAGCGCCGCAACCATTGTCGATTCTTATTCTCTGATGGCCCCTACGACTCCTCGACATGGCGTACAGCTCGTGCAGGTCCCTCGTATATGCATGCCCGGTGCTGGCAACACCGATGCGTGACTTCGTCCACGACGTGTCCTCGGGCCTGGCAAGCTTGGTGCTGCGCTTCATCAACTTCGTCTTCATCTTTCTACCATGCTTGATGATGGCAACACCGATGTGTGCCTTCGTCTACGACGTGTCCCCGAGTTTGGCACACCCGGCGCGACGCCTCGTTAACAACCTCTTCTTCCCGGCGCACCATTACTTTGACACCACTTCGCCCAACTAACTCAGCGCCTCCTTGCGCCCGCGGCTCCATGAGGACTTCCTCGACACCAGCTACCCCGACTCGACATCGACCAAGGCATTCTTCGCACGGCTACCTCGGCCACGGCTCCAGCACCCAACACTCTCGACTACCTCGACAATGGCACAAAGAGCTACCACCTTGCTTGAGCAACTCATACGTCTCCAACGTATCTATAATTTTTTTATTGTTCCATGCTATTATATTATCAATCTTGGATGTTTTATAATCATTTTGTATCATTTTTGGTACTACCGTATTTACATAGTGCCAAGTGCCAGTTCCTATTTTTTCCGTGTTTTTTACAGCGCAGAAAATCAATATCAAACCGAGTCCAAATGCCACGAAACTTTACGGAGATTTTTTATGGACCAGAAGGAACATGTTGGGCCCTGGTTGCACCTGGGGGGAGTCCCGAGGAGGGTACAACCCACCAGGGCGCGCTAGGAGGCCCAGGCGCGCCCTGGTGGGTTGTGCCCACCTCGGGTGTCCCCTGGACCACCTCTTTGCTCTATAAATACCCAAAAAATACCAGAACCCTAGGGGAGTCGATGAAATATTCATCCAGCCCCAACAGAGTCCAGAACCACCAGATCCAATCTAGACACCATCTCGGATGGGGTTCACCACTTCCATTGGTGCCTCTCCGATGATGCGTGAGTAGTTCCTTGTAGACCTCGGGTCCATATTAGTAGCTAGGTGGCTTCATCTCTCTCTCTCTCTCTTGATTCTCAATACAATGGTCTCTTGGAGATCCATATGATGTAACTCTTTTTCCGGTGTGTTTGTTGGGATCTGATGAACTTTGAGTTTATGATCAGTCACATCTTTTTATATCCATGAAAGTTATTTGAGTTTCTTTGATCTCTTATATGCATGATCTCTTATAGCCTTGTATTTGTTCTCCGATATTTGGGTTTTGTTTGTCCAACTTGATCTATTTATCGTGCAATGGGAAGAGGTGCCCGGTAGTGGGTTCGATCTTACGGTGCTTGATCCCAGTGACAGAAACGGAACCGACACATATGTATCATTGGTACTAAGGATAAAAAGATGGGATCTATATCTACGCAATAGATAAACGGATCTTGTCTACATCATGTCATCGTTCTTATTGCATTACTTCGTTTTTCCATGAACTTAATACACTAGATGCATGCTGGATAGCGGTTGATGTGTGGGGTAATAGTAGTAGATGCAGGCAGGAGTCGGTCTACTAATCTTGGACGTGATGCCTATGTAATGATCATTGCATGGATATGGTCATAATTATTTGAGGTTCTATCAATTGCCAAACAGTAATTTGTTTACCCACCGTTTGCTATCTTTCTCGAGAGAAGCCACTAGTGAAACCTGTGGCCCCCGGGTCTTCTTCCTCATATATTTGCTTGCGATCTACTTTTCCTTTGCATTTTTATTCAGATCTAGTAAACCAAACATACAAAAATACTTTTCTGCACTTTATTTTATTTGCGATCTATTACTTCAATCTACTAAAAATTTCTGACATCGTTACCCGAAAGGGATTGACAACCCCTTTAACACGTCGGGTTGCGAGGTGTTGTTATTTATGTGCATGTGTTGTTTACCTTGTGTTTCTTGGTTCTCCTACTGGTTCGATAACCTTGGTTTCTTCACTGAGGGAAATACCTACCGTCGCTGTGCTGCATCATCCCTTCCTCTTTAGGGAAATACCGACGTAGTCCTAGCATAGAGGAGCTTTTATGGCACTATAGTCAGAGAGTAATCAAAAGGAATTTCTGGCGCCGTTGCCGGGGAGGATCTTCAACATAACCAAGTTCCTAATCACAAATCTCATCTCCTCGCAGTTTATATTATTTGCCATTTGCCTCTTGTTTTCCTCTCCCCCACTTCATAAAAATTTGGCGTTTTATTCGCCTCTCTTTTCCCGTTCGTCGTTTTCTTGTCAGTTTTATCCTTTGCTTGCAATCATGAGTGATTTCGGTATGGCACCAACAGATGATGTCGTAACTCCTACGATAGGATGTACGGGCAATCTAGATTCCAAAACATTTATCTTGGGGCAAGGGAACATTATGGGAAAAGAGCGTATCCAATAAATTTTCAATTGTTTGGGAAATTTGAGTCTTGATGATGCTTCTATACTTAAAACTACTAGATCTTATGCGGATGCTATTTCAGCAGTAGTTCTGAAACTAGAAAGTAAATTTATTTATACCCATCCTACCTTGCAAAGATTGTTTTTTGAGCTCCCCATTATAAAGAATCCTAGAGCTAAAAAGTTTGCCACTCTCGTTCCTATGAATGAGTTTGACTACATAATACGGGAAGCTAGGGAAATACTTAACTTTTATGGTATGAATCATGAAAAACCTGTGATAGATGAAATTCTTTACAATAATGACTATGCTTTAAGACATTTGCTTGGGGACAATAAAGTCTTTGATGAGAATCTTAAAAAGGAAGTCCCAGTTTTAGATATAATCCAACATGTCTTCAATAATGTTAATCAACATTACTCTAGGATTGTTGCGGGAAATCAAAAGGGGTATGATGAAAACCAACTTAGGATTGCTAAGGCCTCTATGGATAACATGTTTTATGTTGTGTTTACAAAGCCTCATGATGAAAATACCTCTAAGAAAGTCAAGAAGAAGGATGACAAAACTTAGATCCTTGCTTTATGCCTAGCTAAGGGCGTAAAACTATAGCGCTTGTTGGGAGGCATCCAAATGAATAAATTTTATTTTTGCTTTTTTATTTCTGTTCTTGAGTGTTTGCAAAATTATGCTACTGTTATGATTGCGTTTTTTATGTTTTAATTAGTGTTTGTGCCAAGTAAAGCCTTTAGGATCTTCTTGGGTGATAGTTATTTGATCTTGCTGAAAAAACAGAAACTTTTATGCTCACGAAATTAATTTTCATGTTTTACAAGAGAGTGATAAAATACTCATTCCACTTGCAATAGATTAATATACAAATTTCTCAGGTCGTCCTAATTTTTCAGAATTTTGGGAGTTACAGAAGTATTCGAAATAGTCATATTGCTACAGACTGTTCTGTTTTGACAGATTCTGTTTTCTTTGCGCTGTGTGCTTATTTTGATGGCTCCATGGTTTTCCTTGATGAGTTTTTTTCCATATAGAATTTGTAATACATTAGATATAATACAAACACAAAATATGAATTGGTTTGATACAACACTTATAGTAGTGGTTTATTATTCTTATACTAACGGATCTCACGAAGGTTTTGTTGAGTTTTGTGTGATTGAAGTTTTCAAGTTTGGAGTTATGTTATGATGGATGAAGGAAGGATGGAAGAGCCTTAGCTTGGGGATGCCCCAGCATCCCAAGATATTATCCAAGAATGAGCAACCAACTAAGCTTGGGGATGCCCCCCGAGTGGCATCCCCGCTTTCTTCCAACAACTATCGGTATTTTACTCGAGACTAATTTTATTCGTCACATGATATGTGTTTTGCTTGGAGCGTCTTGTACGATATGAGTCTTTGCTTGTTTTATTTTGTGTTTTAAGTCATCAATCCTTGCTGGACACACCAATTTGAGAGAGCCAAAATTATGTCATGACTTGTTAGAATTGCTCTCTATGCTTCACTTAAATTTTTATGAGCAATGGACTTGCTCTAGTGCTTCAGTTATATCTTTTTGAGCACGGTGTGCTTAGTATTTTTGAAGAAATGCTCTCTTGCTTCACTTAGATTTATTTGAGAGTTAGTAAGAGTTTGAAGAAATTCTCTCTTGCTTCACTTAAATTATTTTGGGAGAAAGAAAATTTGTTATGCTCATGATCTTTACTTATATTTGTTTGAGCTTATGAAAAGCAATACATGAAAATTAGTCCCAAAGTGATAGATATCCAAGAAGGATAAAGAAAAAGAAAAGAAATGTGTCATGAAGATCATTGGACAAAATAAACTTGATTCTTAGTAATAGTTTTGAGATATGATGATGTGATATGTGAATCTTGATGAGTAATTATGTTTTAGTAAGAATATTGGTGTTAAGGTTTGTCATTCCTATGCATGCATGAAAGTCAATAGTCATGCAATGAAATTATATCCTACTTGTGGTGCATTATTTGGTGTTATTTATGCTTAATGCTTGCTTATGAGATTATCCATTTCTTAGTTGGTCGCTTCCCAATCTTTTGCTAGCCTTCACTTTGCACTAAGTATGATCACTACTTGTGCATCTAAAAACCTTAAACCAGTTTTGCCACACGAGTCCACCATATCTACCTATATGCGGTATTCTTTTGCCGTTCTAAGCAAATTTGCATGTGCCATCTCTAATTTTCAAAATAAACTTCTCTTTTATGTGTTTGTTTCGCTTGTGGAGCGGTGAGGGGTGGCTAATATTTTCCATGCTAGATGTGTTATTCTCAAGATGAGTGTTTATTCACTTGTCATTGCACGAGAGTAAGGCAAAGGTATTAGGGATGCCCAGTCCTGAATGCAAAAAAATTGAATTTACTTTATGTTGTAAAATAATAAATTCCTTGGAAAGTTTTGGTATGGAGGGCACCCATGGATATGGTTAGCCATGGAAAGTGAAAGTTATGGTGGAAAAAGGAATAAACTTTATTTTCTATTTGGGAACCGCCTATGATACATCTATGCATGGAAAGTATTGGGAACTCTAAGTCGTTTTTGTTGGTGGGATGAATACACCTCCCAAAATGTTTTTATCTCTAAGTTTTTCGCTTTGAGCTCTGGCAACTCTACAAATCCCTACTTCCCTCTACGAAGGGCCCTTCTTTTAATATATGCAATTTTTATTTTGAGTCTCCATCTTCTCTTATAAAAGCACCAACTAGGAGGCAATATGATCATACTTAAGCATTGGGTATAGCTAATATTCGAGTGCGTTTCATGAATGGATCAATGTTTGAGTATGATGGGATAGGGATAACTTATTTTAGCATTGATATTTTGAAAGACATGGTTGCTTGTTGATATGCTTGAGTATCTAAATTATTATGTTAAAACTAGACTATTGCTTTGAATCACATAAAAAGTCCAAATGTCCATGCTATAAAGAAAAGAATATGATATGACATGTTAAACCAAACTCCACATCAAAAATTCTGTTTTTATCACTTACCTACTCGAGGGCGAGTAGGAGTTAAGCTTGGGGATGCTGATACCTCTCCAACGTATCTATAATTTTTGATTGTTCCATGCTGTTATATTATCAATCTTGGATGTTTTATAATCATTTTATATCATTTTTTGGTACTAACCTATTGACATAGTGCCAAGTGCCAGTTCCTGTTTTTTCCGTGTTTTTTACATCGCAGAAAATCAATATCAAACGGAGTCCAAATGCCATGAAGCTTTATGGAGATTTTTTATGGACCAGAAGGAACATGTTGGTCCCTGGTTGCACCTGGGGGGAGTCCCGAGGAGGAGACAACCCACCAGGGCGCGCCAGGAGGCCTAGGTGCGCCCTGGTGGGTTGTGCCCACCTCGGGCCCCCCTGGACCGCCTCTTTGCTGTATAAATACCCCAAAAATACCAGAACCCTAGGGGAGTCGAAGAAATATTCATCCAGCCGCCGCAGATGCCAGAACCACCAGATCCAATTTAGACACCATCTCAGATGGGGTTCACCACCTCCATTGGTGCCTCTCCAATGATGCGTGAGTAGTTCTTTGTAGACTTTCGGGTCCGTAGTTAGTAGCTAGATGGCTTCATCTCTCTCTCTCTCTCTTGATTCTCAATACAATGGTCTCTTGGAGATCCATATAATGTAACTCTTTTTGCGGTGTGTTTGTTGGGATCTGATGAATTTTGAGTTTATGATCAGTCATATCTTTTTATATCCATGAAAGTTATTTGAGTTTCTTTGATCACTTATATGCATCATCTCTTATAGCCTCGTATTTCTTCTCCGATATTTGGGTTTTGTTTGGCCAACTTGATCTATTTATCTTGCAATGGGAAGAGGTGCCCAGTAGTGGGTTCGATCTTACGGTGCTTGATCCCAGTGACAGAAAGGGAACCGACATGTATGTATCGTTGCTACTAAGGATAAACATATGGGATCTATATCTATGCAATAGATAAATGGATCTTGTCTACATCATGTCATCGTTCTTATTGCATTACTCCGTTTTCCATGAACTTAATACACTAGATGCATGCCGGATAGCGGTCGATGTGTGGAGTAATAGTAGTAGATGCAGGCAGGAGTCGGTCTATTAATCTTGGGCGTGATGCCTATGTAATGATATTTGCCTGGATATCATCATAATTATTTGAATCTCTATCAATTGCCGAAAGTAATTTGTTTACACATTGTTTGCTATCTTTCTCGAGAGAAGCCACTAGTGAAACCTATGGCCCCCGGGTCTTCTTCCTCATATATTTGCTTGCGATCTACTTTTCCTTTGCATTTTTATTCATATCTATTAAACCAAAAATACAAAAATACTGTGCTGCACTTTATTTTATTTTATTTCAATCTACTACGAATTTCTGGCATCGTTACCCGAAAGGGATTGACAACCCCTTTAACACGTCGGGTTGCGAGGTGTTTTTATTTGTGTGCAGGTGCTGTTTACATTGTGTCACTTGGTTCTCCTACTGGTTCGATAACCTTGGTTTCTTCACTGAGGGAAATAGCTATCATCGTTGTGTTACATCATCCCTTCCTCTTTGGGGAAATACCGACGTAGTCCTAGCAGACATGAGCTTTTCTGGCGCTATAGTAAGAGAGCAATCAGCAACGTCATCGGTTTTCCCCTCCAGCTACAACTTCCGTGATGCATCGACCGTTAGACTGTGGGGGGGGGGATGTCCTTCGGCTTAACTTCGGATTCTTCTCGAGTCTCACCCTCTACGTCGCTACCATTGTGACTGCGAGGGGATATACTAGGATTTGTTCATGCCTTGTCATGTACTCCAAGTTGGTAATTATTGTCGGCGTTCTAGGACCGGGGGTGCCCAGACTTGCCTGCCTGCGGCCCATGGTGTGGCTCCATCAGCGGCCCAATTCCAGCAACAATGACTCAAGACCCTCGCGAGGGGCCAAGCCTCGCGAGGCGGACGACACCAATACCTCCCTGGGGGGCGGCCTCACCAGGATGGCTCCCGAGGAGCGGAGATATCAAGGCAAGGCGCACCTCGCGAGGTTCACATGATGTGAGCCATGACGACCAAGGCCAGGCGGGCGCAGCGCGCCAGTTTCCCTTTTGGTGCTAATGGGGCAAGCGCAGGCTTAGAGTCCCGAGGAATCAAGCAAAGGTTTCCATATCGGTGAAACAAGACCAAGACCGCCAGGACGGCAGGACGGAGGTCATCGTGGAGCCCATGGCTGCGTCACCACCAGAGCCTTTGCAGGCGAAGACTACTTTTGCCAGGATAACTTGTACTAGTTGTCTCCCTTCGAATTTGGCCGTTGTGGGATCCCTTCCCGCCTAACATTTGGGAAGAGGACCGAGGCCACTATAAATAGGACTTAGCCACCACCATAGCGGGGCATCTCGGATCGGATCCATTCCACCCTGACCAGCTCACCAGCTCATCGAGCTCAAGAACACCTCACCTCCCGAGGCTGTTCATCCACCGTATTAGTTCATCCTCAGCCCCTCGAGGTAATCCATTGCAAAGATGGAGTAGGGTATTACACCGCAAGGCGGCCCGAACTAGGATAAATCTCCGTGTCTCTCATTCTTTGGGTTCGTCGAGTCAAGCTGTGGAATCATTGGGCCGGCAGGTCGGGGAGTAGGAGTTCTTCGTACGCACCCTAGTGTTCGAACCTCTCAAGGGTCTGCGGAGCCCTGAATCCGACATTTGGCGCGCCAGGTAGGGGTGCATTGAAGCCTCTCTTCCGTCGATCGACTTGCCGCAGCTCCATCTTCTCCATGGCAGATGCTCGCCGAGCCCGTGCTGAGCATCGAGCCGTTCTCGCCACGCGTGTCGCCCAGACGGGGCCCATTAGCGGGCCACCCCGTCGCTCTCCATCACCCGTTGCCAACACCGCCACTGGCCTGGCGGGGAATGAGCAACAAGCTTCATCGCAGCATCCCTCTGTGTGGCGGGACGGACGCACCGCCACCCCATCGCTCACTTCGGCCGGCTCGTCATCACACACTCGTCGCGGGCCCGTGGATGCGCACGCTGCGTTGATCATGGTGCGGGATCTCCCGCGCTACCGCCCCGTCGACGACCTCTACGAAGTTTGGCTGGACCGCATCGCCGAGCTAGTCAGCGCGGCTGGGGGCTCGCCTGCTGTAACATCCCAAAATTCTAAATTTTGGAATGTTATAATAAATAGATAGATTTGTTTGATTGTTTGATTGATTGTCCGAAAGTGAGTGAATTCGAAACCTTTTGAAAGTTGAATGAGAGGGAATAAAAGGACTTTCCCAAACTTTCACCTTTTTCTTTTGATCCCCGAGAATTCAAATTCTTTTCATCACAAAACCTTGGAGAGAAGATGACATGACTTCTTCCATTTATTTAAATGACAAGGGGTGTTGAAAATATTTGAATTTCATTTGAGAATATTTCCAATTCTGGAACTTTATGCAACTCAATGATTTTCACGAGAGAAGATAAAATGACTTCTTCAAATTATATGAAATATGAGTTGGGAGTTTCAAAGAAACTAAAATTCAAAATCCATTGAAATTATTTTTCAATTTGGATTATTTGAGTTTTATTCAAATTATTTTTCTCCAAAAACAAAATACATGGAAAATAGGGTAACATGATTCCCTACAATAGAAAATTGGAGAGAAATAAATTTGAAAACATTTTGATATTTTAAAATGATTTTTATTGGATTTTATTAGACCAGTAGCACTCTTTGAATTATCTGAATTTGTGTGAATTTTATTTAATGCTAGGAAAATGTTCATCTTGTAGAAAATATTTTTCTAAAAATTTTGATATATTATATGCCTA
>NC_053023.1:353344075-353402757 GCF_003073215.2 Triticum urartu
TGACAAGCGAAACAATTGTTTCATACTTTTGATGTTCTCAAACTTTTTCAATCTTCACGCAATACATGAGCGTGAGCCATGGACATAGCACTATAGGTGGAATAGAATGGTGGTTGTGGAGAAGACAAAAAGGAGAAGATAGTCTCACATCAGCTAGGTGTATCAATGGGCTATGGAGATGCCCATCAATAGATATCAATATGAGTGAGTAGGGACTACCATGCAATGGATGAACTAGAGCTATAAGTGTATGAAAGCTCAACAAAAGAAACTAAGTGGGTGTGCATCCAACTCGCTTGCTCATGAAGACCTAGGGCATTTTGAGGAAGCCCATCATTGGAATATACAAGCCAAGTTCTATAATGTAAAATTCACACTAGTAAATGAAAGTGAAAACATAGAAGACTCTCTATCATGAAGATCATGGTGCTACTTTGAAGCACAAATGTGGTAAAAGGATAGTAACATTGTCCCTTAGCTCTTTTTCTCACATTTTTTATTTGGGCTTTCTCTTTTTTATGGCCTCTTTTTTTTCTTTCTTTTTTTCTTTTTCGTCCGGAGTCTCATCCCGACTTGTGGGGGAATCATAGTCTCCATCATCCTTTCCTCACCTGGGACAATGCTCTAATAATGACGATCATCACACTTTTATTTACTTACAACTCAATTCTTAGAACGAAATATGACTCGATGTGAATGCCTCCGGCGGTGTACCGAGATGTGCAATGACTCATGAGTGACATGTATGAAATAATTATGAATGGTGGCTTTTCCACAAATACGATGTCAACTACATGATCATGCAAAGCAATATGACAATGATGTAACGTGTCATAACAAACGGAACGGTGGTAATTTGCATGGCAATATATCTCGGAATGGCTATGGAAATGCCATAATAGGTAGGTATGATGGCTGTTTTGAGGAAGGTATATGGTGGGTTTATGGTACCGGCGAAAGTTGCGCTGTACTAGAGAGGCTAGCAATGGTGGAAGGTTGAGAGTGCGTATAATCCAAGGACTCAACATTAGTCATAAAGAAATCATATACTTATTGCAAAAAATTATTAGTTATCGAAACAAAGTACTACGTGCATGCTACTAGGGGGATAGATTGGTAGGAAAAGACCATCGCTCGTCCCTGACCGCCACTCATAAGGAAGACAATCAATAAATAAATCATGCTCCGACTTCATCACATAACGGTTCACCATACGTGCATGCTACGACAATCACAAACTTTAGAACAAGTATTTCTCAAATTCACAACTACTCAACTAGAATGACTCTAATATCACCATCTTCATATCTCAAAACAATCATCAAGTATCAAACTTCTCATAGTATCACCATCTTGGATGCCTATCATATTAGGACTAATTTTATAACCAAGGAAAATTACCATGCTGTTCTAAAAGACTCTCAAAATAATATAAGTGAAGCATGAGAGATCAATAATTTCTATAAAATAAAACCACCACCATGCTCTAAAAGATATAAGTGAAGCACTAGAGCGAAATTATCTAGCTCAAAAGATATAAGTGAAGCACATAGAGTATTCTAATAAATTCCAATTCATGTGTGTCTCTCCCAAAAGTTGTGTACATCAAGGATGATTGTGGTAAACTAAAAAGAAAATACTCAAATCCTACAAGACGCTCCAAGCAAAACACATATCATGTGGTGAATAAAAATATAGCCTCAAGTAAAGTTACCGCTGGAAGAAGACGAAAGAGGGGATGCCTTCCGGGGCATACCCAAGCTTAGGCTTTTGGTTGTCCTTGAATTTTACCTTGGGGTGCCTTGGGCATCCCCAAGCTTAGGCTCTTGCTACTCCTTATTCCATAATCCATCAAATCTTTACCCAAAACTTGAAAACTTCACAACACAAAACTCAATAGAAAATCTCATGAGCTCCGTTAGTATAAGAAAACAAATCACCACTTAAGATACTGTAATGAAATCATTCTTTATTTATATTGTTGTTAAACCTACTGTATTCCAACTTATCTATGGTTCATACCGTCTCATACTAGCCATAGATGCATCAAAATAAGTAAACAACACACGAAAAACAGAATCTGTCAAAAACAGAACAGTCTGTAGTAATCTGTAGGATTCGAATACTCTGGTAACCCCAAAAATTCTGAAATAAATTGGTGGACGTGAGGAATTTGTATATTAATCATGTTCAAAAAGAATCAAGCTAGTCACACTCTCCAGTAAAAATTGCAGCAAATCTCGTGAGCGCTAAAGTTTCTGTTTTTTACAGCAAGATCTCTAAAACTCCCCCCAAGTCTTCCCAAAGGTTCTACTTGGCACAAACACTAATTAAAAGCATAAAACCACATCTAAATAGAGGTTAGATGAATTATTTATTGCTAAACAGAACCAAAAAGCAAGAAACAAAAATAATATTGGGTTGCCTCCCAACAAGCGCTATCGTTTAACGCCCCTAGCTAGGCATTAAAGCAAGAATAGATCTAGGTATTATCATCTTTGGTATGCAATCCATAAGTGGATCTCATAATAGATTCATAAGGTAATTTAATTTTATTTCTAGGAAAGTGTTCCATGTCTTTCCTTAACGGAAATTTGAATCTAAGATTCCCTTCTTTCATATCAATAATTACACCAATCGTTCTAAGGAAAGGTCTACCAAGAATAATGAGACATGTAGGATTGCAATCAATATCAAGAACAATGAAATCTACGGGCACATAATTCCGATTTGGAACAATAAGAACATTATTAATCCTTCCCATAGGTTTCTTCATAGTGGAATCCGCAAGACGCAAATTTAAAGAACAATCATCAAAGTCACGGAAACCTAACACATCACACAAAGATTTTGGAATCATGGAAACGCTAGCACCAAAATCACATAAAGCATATCATTCATGATCTTTAATTTTAATTTTAATAGTAGGTTCCCACTCATTAGGAAATTTTCTAGGGATAGAAACTTCTAATTCAAGCTTTTCTTCATAAGATTGCATTAAAGCATCAACGATATGTTTAGTAAAAGCTTTATTTTGACTATAAGCATGCGGAGAATTTAGCTCGGATTGCAATAAGGAAATACAATCTATCAAAGGGCAATTATCATAATTAAATTCCTTGAAATCCAAAATAGTGGGTTCATTGCTATGTAAAGTTTTAACCTCATCAATCCCACTTTTACCAATTTTTGCATCAAGATCTAAAAACTCTGAATCATTGGAAAGCCTTTTATTTAAAGTTGACTCATCTCCAGTCCCATCATTATCAAGATTCATATTGCAAAAAAAAATATTTAACAGGATACACATCAATCACTTTTAGATCTTCATCCTTATTATCATCAAAACTAGAAGACACGCTTTTATGAAGCAATCTTTTTTAGCATGCATCCTAGCGGTTCTTTCTTTGCACTCATCAATGGAAATTCTCATGGCTTTGAGAGACTCATTGATAGCATGCTTAGGTGGAATGGATCTAAGTATCAAAGAATCAACATCAAGAGAAATTCTATCCACGTTCCTAGCCAACTCATCAATCTTATACAATTTTTCTTTAATCAAAGCATTGAAACTCTTTTGCGAACTAATAAATTTGTTAATACTAGATTCAAAATCAGAGGGCATCTTATTATAATTTCCATAAGAATTGTTGTAGGAATTACCATAATTATTAAAGGAATTACTAGGATACGGCCTAGGATTAAAGTTTCCACTATACGCATTGTTACCAAAATTGTTCGTACCAACAAAATTCACATCCATAGATTCATTAATATTCTCAATCAAAGTAGACAAAGGCATATCATTAGGATCAGAAGAAACACTCTTATTAGCAAACAATTTCATAAGTTCATCCATCTTTCCACTCAAAACATTGGTTTCTTCTATAGCATGAAGTTTTACTAGTAGATCTTTCAGTGTGCCATTGAGAATAATTAACCATAAAATTATCTAGGAGTTTGGTAGCTTCTCCTAAAGTGATTTCCATAAAAGTGCCTCCCGCGGCCGAATCTAAAAGATTTTTAGAACCAAATTCAATCCAGCATAAATTTTTGTATGATCATCCACAAATTCAAACCGTGTGCAGAGCAATTATGAATCGTTAATTTCATCCTCTCCCATGCTTGTGCAACATGCTCATGATCTAGTTACTTAAAGTTCATAATATCGTTTCTAAGAGAGATGATCTTAGTGGGAGGAAAATACTTAGAGATAAAAGCATCTTTGCACTTGTTCCATGAATCAATACTATTTTTAGGCAAAGACGAAAACCAAGTTTTAGCATGATCTCTAAGCAAAAACGGAAATAGCTTCAATTTAACAATATTAGTATCCACATCTTTCTTCTTTTGCATATCACACAAATCAACAAAGTTGTTTGGATGGGTAGCGGCATCTTCACTAGGAAGGCCACAGAACGAATCTTTCATGACAAGATTCAGCAAAGCAGTATTAATTTCACAAGATTCAGCATCGATAAGAGGAGCAACCCGAGTGCTAATAAAATCATTATTGTTGGTATTGAAGCAATCACAAAATTTAGTATTATCTTGAGCCATCATGACAAACAATCCAACACACAAGCAAACAAGAGGCAAACAAAGAGAGGCGAACAAAAAAGAGGCGAGCGGAAAAGAGGGCGAATAGAACGGCAAGGTGAAGTGGGGGAGAGGAAAACGAGAGGCAAATGGCAAATAATGTAATGCGAGGGATAAAAGTTTGTGATGGGTACTTGGTATGTCTTGACTTGTGAGTAGATCTCCCCGGCAACGGCGCCAGAAATCCTTCTTGCTACCTCTTGAGCACTGTGTTGGTTTTCCCTTGAAGAGGAAAGGGTGATGCAGCAAAGTAGCGAAAGTATTTCCCTCAGTTTTTGAGAACCAAGGTATCAATCGAGTAGGAGACTACACGCAAGTCCCTCATACCTACACAAACAAATAAGAACCTTGCAACCAACGCGATAAAGGGGTTGTCAATCCCTTCACGGTCACATATGAGAGTGAGATCTGATAGAGATAATAATTATAAGATAAATATTTTTGGTATTTTTATGATATAGATTGAAAGTAAAGATTGCAAAATAAAATAGATTGGAAACTTATATGATAAAAGATAGACCCGTGGGCCATAGGTTTCACTAGTGGCTTCTCTCAAGATAGCATAAGTATTACGGTGGGTGAACAAATTACTGTTGAGCAATTGATAGAAGAGTGCATAATTATGAGAATATCTAGGCATGATGTATATAGGCATCACGTCCGCGACAAGTAGACCAAAATGATTCTACATCTACTACTATTACTCCACACATTGACCGCTATCCAGCATGCATCTAGAGTATTAAGTTCATAAGAACAGAGTAACGCATTAGGCAAGATGACATGATGTAGAGGGATAAACTCAAGCAATATGATATAAACCCCATCTTTTTATCCTCGATGGCAACAATACAATACGTGCCTTGCTGCCCCTGCTGTCACTGGGAAAGGACACCACAAGATTGAACCCAAAGCTAAGCACTTCTCCCATTGCAAGAAAGATCAATCTAATAGGCCAAACCAAACTGATAATTCGAAGAGACTTGCAAAGATAACCAATCATACATAAAAGATTTCAGAGAAGAATCAAATATTGTTCATAGATAAACTTGATCATAAACTCACAATTCATCGGCTCTCGACAAACACAAAGAGTTACATCAAATAGATCTCTGAAAGCACAAGTGCTCCCTAGGTGGTTTTGATAATTGATGACAACATATCTCTTGTTGGACTAACGTTTCTATCTAGTATGTTTCAGATAAGTTCAACAATGGAGTGGCATGGACTAAAGGTTGTGGGAACTGCTTCAAGATGCTAAGGACAAAGGATTGGCTAAAGCTTCAAGCTCAAGACTCTTCATTTTACATTTTAGTGATCCAAGATCACATTGAGTCCATAGGAAAAGCCAATACTATCAAGGAGGGAAGGGGTGTTGCTTAATGAGCCTCTTGCTTCATGTGCTTAATGATATGCTCCAAAATCCTCAGCTACTTTCCCACTTCCACATATGACCTAAACCCAAAGCCAAACTCGGACCTATCGATTATTCCTATCCGGCGCCATCGAGTTTCACCTGTCATAGCCACTGCCAGAAACCCTAATCAGTTCGGTCTCACCGATGGGATCTCGGTCTCACCGAGATGGGCTTGCAAACTCTCTGTTACCTATTGCAATATTTTCGGTCCCACCGAGATATGCAATCGGCCCCACCGAGTTTGCTTGGCCAACTCTCTGTTTCACTTATTACCCAAATCGGTCCCACCGAGTTTGAGTAATCGGTCAAACCGAGTTTTGGATTTACCCTAACCCTAGCACATCGGTCCCACCGAGTTGATCCAGTCGGTCCCACCGAAAATCTCTAACGATCACTAGGTTTCCTATTTCGGTCTGACCGAGTTTGTTGATTCGGTCCCACCGAGATTGGTAAATCATGTGTAACGGTTGGATTTTGTGTGGAGGCTATATATACCCCTCCACCTCCTCTTCATTCATGGAGAGAGCCATCAGACTAAGCCTACACTTCCAGCATCCTATTTCTGAGAGAAAACTACCTACTCATGTGTTGAGGCCAAGATATTCCATTCCTACCATATGAATCTTGATCTCTAGCTTTCCCCAAGTTGCTTTCCACTCAAACCTTCTTTCCACCAGATACAAATCCTATGAGAGAGAGTTGAGTGTTGGGGAGACTATCATTTGAAGCACAAGAGCAAGGAGTTTATCATCAACACACCATTTGTTACTTCTTGGAGAGTGGTGTCTCCTAGATTGGCTAGGTGTTACTTGGGAGCCTCCGACAAGATTGTGGAGTTGAACCAAGGAGTTTGTAAGGGCAAGGAGATCGCCTACTTCGTGAAGATCTACCGCTAGTGAGGCAAGTCCTTCGTGGGCGATGGCCATGGTGGGATAGACAAGGTTGCTTCTTCGTGGACCCTTCATGGGTGGTTGCTTCTTCATGGACCCTTCGTGGGTGGAGCCCTCCGTGGACTCGCGCAACCATTACCCTTCGTGGGTGGAGCCCTCCGTGGACTCACGCAACCGTTACCCTTCGTGGGTTGAAGTCTCCATCAACGTGGATGTAGGATAGCACCACCTATCCGAACCACGGGAAAAACATCCGTGTCTCCAATTGCGTTCGAATTCTCCAAACCCTTCCCTTTACATTCTTGCAAGTTGCATGCTTTATTTTCCGCTGCCTATACACTCTTTTCATGCTTGCTTGATATGTATTGTGTATGTTGAAATTGTGCCTAAAACTCCACTCAAACCCAAAAAGTCAAAAAATTGCAACTTTAGCACTAAGTGTCTAATCACCCCCCCTCTAGACACATCTACTTCTAGATCCTACAATCTCCAAGAAGATCGAGGAGAACATTGTATTGAGATCCAAAGAGAGAGAAGAAGCCATGTAGCTAATAACTATGGACCCGAAGGTCTGTGGTAAACTACTCACACATCATCGGAGAGGCTATGGTGTTGATGTAGAAGCCCTACGTGATCGATCCTCCCTCCGGCGGAGCTCCGGAAAAGGCCCCAGGATGGGATCTCTTGGGTACAGAAGGTTGCGGCGGTGGAAATAGGGTTTCGTGGTGCTCCTGGATGTTTTCGGGGTATATGGATATATATAGGAGGAAGAAGTAGGTAGGTGGAGCTGTGAGGGGCCCACGAGGGTGGGGGCGTGCCTTGGGGGCAGGCGCACCTCCCTGCCTCGTGGCCTCCTCGTTGATTTCTTGACATCTACTCCAAGTCCCCTGGATCACGTTTGTTCCAAAAATAACTCTCCGAAGGTTTCATTCCGTTTGGATTCCCTTTGATATTCCTTTTTTGTGAAACACTGAAATAGGCAAAAAAACAGCAATTTGCACTGGGCCTTGGGTTAGTAGGTTTGTCCCAAAAATAATATAAAAGTTTATAAATAAGCCCATTAACATCCAAAACAGATAATATAATAGCATGGAATAATAAAAAATTATAGATACGTTGGAGACGTATCAATCACACACACCTTGATCTGGCTGACCATTTCTTTTGTGTTGCCTAATCACAAACAGTTCATCCGAGTGAACCGTATGCTGTAACCTTCATCTGGCTGCCCATTTCTTTTGTGTTGCCTAATCACAAATAGTTCATCCGAGTGAACCATATGATGTGTATCGCACACGCCTTCATCTGGCTTCCCATTTCTTTTGTTCCTCCTCATCGCAAACAGTTAATAGAACTGAACCGTATGCCCTTCATCGCACACGCAACTAAAACCTGAACCATGTTTGATGCATCCGCCATCGCAAACATTTTATACATTTCTGATGGTTTTCATATAGCACCATTTGTGATTATGGCATCCCACACAGATTCTCGAAGGGTCTCTGATTGTAGTGTCGCATTAGCAGCATCCTGCAGTGGTGATTATGTCATCTTGCTTAAGGCATTACTCCATTTTTATTAACTTAATACCCTAGATGCATGCTGGATAGCGGTCGATGGGTGGAGTAATAGTAGTACATGCAGGCAGGAGTCGGTCTACTTGTCTTGGACGTCATAACTTTGCGCTTTTCTATCAATTACCCAACAATTATTTGTTCACCCACCGAATGTTATGTTCTCAAGAGAGAAGTTGATACATCTCGAAAGTATCCATAATTATTGATTGTTCCATGTTATTATAGTATAGATCTTCGATGTTTTATATAAATTTTTGTGTTATTTTATATTATTTTCTGGGACAAACCTATTAACCCGTCGGGGTACACAAATAGGGTTGTATGTTTCCCCTAACTTGTGCACGAACAGTAGGCCTCCGACCCGGCAGTACCAAGCATCCAAGTCAAAGACCAAGCCGGAGAAGCAGCTCTTTGAGAAATCAAACGGTGGATCAAGAAGACCAATACAATCCAGGGGAACTAGATATCACTTTTGGAAAGCCTCCCTTGCCAGGCAGGCGAGCCTGGTCAGGTCGAGGCTGCCCCAAGGGCAAGTCCCAAGATTTCCCCAGCAGGCTTGCCGGGGCCGCCAAGGGCAACTCTTCCCGCCAAGACTTCACCGCTCCACCGCACAAAAACGCAAGTCACCTATCGATGCAGTGTCGAGCCCTCGAGGTGATTAAGTGGCTTCTACTAAGCACGTGGCACCCATTTGGAAGGAAGATTACCCCTATATGACACCCGTCTAGAGGCGTGTAAAGCAGATAAGCAGGAGATGATTGAGCGGTGCACCATGCTTGCCAGGCCGCATCTTCAGCATGACACCTATAAATGCATTTAATGCACTTTGTCCTAGCTGCCAGAGTTAGGTATGATAGCACTGTTAGCCATCTAATCGCTAGCTAATGATAGTTTTGCTACTGTGGTTACCCCTTAGCCTATAAAAGGAGGGCCATGGCAAACTAGGAAGGGTTTCGGACCCTCGCACACTTGTACGCGCGTAGCTGCTCTCCCTGAGGCGACCTTGCCGGGCTTGAGCGTCGCGTGCCTACTGAGATCCTTTCTTCAACCCACCAAAGTAGGAGTAGGGTTTTACGCCTCACGGCGGCCCGAACTTGGGTAAAAACTACCTGTGTCACCCTTGTCGGGCTACTTCATGGCTTCTGCTATTTGTGCAACATGACCTTCTCCCTTGCCGAACCACAAAGGGGCTCATGGCCCCATAGGTGATTGTGTTCCATCACGACATCTTTGGCGCGCTAGGTAGTGGGACGCACTTGCATGAATCTGAAGTTATGGGCAACACGTCAAGCTGCGCCGACATCCTCGTCGGCACTCTCTTTGTTAATGGCATTGAAAAGAAAGGACAACATCATTTCCTCGAAGATACGTATCCAACTTATCTATAATTTTTGATTGTTCCATTTTGTTATATTATCATTCTTGGATGTTTTATAATCATTATATATCATTTTTGGTACTAACCTATTGACATAGTGCCAAGTGCCAGTTGTTGTTTTTTGCATGTTTTTTACATCGCAGGAAATCGATACCAAACGGACTCCAAACGTAGCAAAACTTTTTGTGGATTTTTGTTGGACCAGAAGACATCCAGTGGGCCAAAGAAGCGCCCGGGTGGTGCTCCGAGGGGAGCACAACCCACCAGGGCGTTCCTGGAGGCCCAGGCATGCCCTGGTGGGTTGTGCCCATCTCGGGTGCCTCTAGGATTGCCTCTTTACTCTATAAATACCCCAATATTCCAAAAACCCTAGGGGAGTCGACAAAAATCAATTCCAGCCGCCGCAAGTTCTAGAAACACCAGATCCAATCTAGACACCATCACGAAGGGGTTCATCTTGTCCATTGGTGCCTCTCTGATGATGCGTGAGTAGTTATTTGTAGACCTATGGGTCCGTAGTTAGTATCTAGATGGCTTCCTCTCTCTCGTTTGATTCTCAATACAATGGTCTCTTGGAGATCCATATGATGTAATTCTTTTTGCGGTGCGTTTGTTGGGATCCGATGAACTTTGAGTTTATGATCAGATCTATCTTTTTATCCATGAAAGTTATTTGAGTTTTCTTTGATCTCTTATATGCATGATTTCTTATAGCCTCATATTTCTTCTCTGATATTTCGGTTTTGTTTGGCCAACTTGATCTATTTATCTTGCAATGGGAAGAGGTGCTTTGTGATGGGTTCGATCTTACAGTGCTTGATCCCAGTGACAGAAGGGGAACCGACACGTATGTATCGTTGCTATTAAGGATAACAAGATGGGGTATATTTCTACATAAATAGATCTTGTCTACATTATGTCATCCTTCTTATTGGATTACTCCATTTCTCCATGAACTTAACACACTAGATGCATGCTGGATAGTGGTCGATGTGTGGAGTAATAGTAGTAGATGCAGGCAGGAGTTGGTCTACTAATCTTGGACGTGAAGCCTATATAATGATCATTTCTTGGATATTTTCATGATTATTTGAAGTTCTATCAATTACCCAACAGTAATTCGTTTACCCACCGTTTGCTATTTTTCTCGAGAGAAGCCACTAGTGAAAACTACGGCCCCGGGGTCTCTTCCTTAATATATTTGCCTTTGCTTTTTATTTTCAGATCTATTAAACCAAAAATACAAAAATACCTTGCTGCAATTTATTTTATCTCGCGTTCCCGCGCGATCTATCTATCAAATTATTACAACTCTCTCATGTCCGTCTTGCCAATTTCTGGCGCTGTTACCCGAAAGGGATTGACAACACCTTTAATACGACGGGTTGCGAGTATTTGTTATTTGTGTGCAGGTGTTGTTTACGTAGTGTTGCTTGGTTCTCCTACTGGTTCGATAAGCTTGGCCTCATCACTGAGGGAAATACCTACCATCACTGTGCTGCATCATCCCTTCCTCTTTGGGGAAATACTGACGTAGTCCTAGCAGACATCTAAAGGAATTTCTGGCACCATTGCCGGGGAGATATCATCAACATCTACCAGGTTCCTAATCACAAATCTCATCTCCTTGCAATTTACATTATTTTCCATTTGCCTCTCGTTTTTCTCTCCCCCACTTCACAACAATGTGTCGTTTTATTTGCCCGCTTTTTCGTCCGCCGTTTTCTTGTAGGATCTGTTTTTGAGTGCAATCTTGTTGCGTAGTCACAATGACTCAAGAGAACACCAAGTTGTGTGATTTCTCCAATACTAAGAAGAATGATTTTATTGGCACTCCGATTGCTCCTCCCGCCACAAGTGCGGAGTCTTGTGATATTAATACCGCTTTGCTGAACCTTGTTATGAAAGATCAATTTTCCGGTACTCCTAATGAGGATGTCGCGTCCCATCTTAACACATTCGTGGAATTATGCGATATGCAAAAGAAAAAAGATGTGGACAATGATGTTGTGAAGTTGAATTTTTTTCCGTTTTCTTTGCGAGATCATGCAAAAATTTGGTTTTCTTTGTTGCCTCACCATAGTATTGATTCTTGGAATAAGTGCAAAGATGCTTTCATTACTAAGTACTTTACGCCCGCAAAAATTATTTCACTTAGAACCCAAATCATGAATTTCAAGGAACATGAACATGAGCATGTTTCACAATCTTGGGAAAGGATGAAAATGATGCTAAGGAATTGCCCAACTCATGGGTTAAATCTTTGGATGAAGATAGAAAAATTTTATGCGGGGTTGAATTTTGTTTCTCGTAATATTTTAGATTCCACCGTGGGTGGTACTTTTATGGAAATTACTTTGGGTGAAGCCACCAAATTTCTTGATAATATTATGGAAAATTATTCACAATGGCATACCGAAAGAGCTCCTACTAGTAAAAAAGTTAATTCAGTTGAAGAAATTTCTTCTTTGAGTAAAAAGTTGATGCTCTTATGAAATTAGTTGCCTAATAAAAGTGCTCCTATTGATTTTATATGTGCCTTTGTCTACTTTGATTGAGAAAAATAGTGATGCTGTAGATGTGAATTTTATCTCGCGAAACAATTTCAATAAGAATGCTTATAGAGGTAATTTTAATCCTAGGCCTTTTCCTAGTAATTCCTCTAATAATTATGGTAATTCCTATGGTAATCCTTCTTATAATAATAATAGGAACACCTCTGATCTTGGTAATAATATTAAAGAATTTATCAACACTTAAAAGTTTTCAATGCTACAATGGAAGAAAAGTTGAATAAGATTGATGATTTGTCTAGAAGTGTTGATAGAATTTCTCAAGATGTAGAGAATCTCAAGATGAAAATTTTTGTGCCTAAAGTTGAGGAATCAATTAAAGCTCTTTATGTTTCTATGGACAAAAGTAAGAAAAGAACCGCTATGCTTAGAGCTAGAAGAGAATTTTTAGAAAAAGCATTTCCTAGTGATTGCTTTCATAAAAGTGATGAAGATCTTAAAATGATTGGTGTTTCTTCTATTGATTCCTTGTTTAGTAAAATTAAGATTGATGAAAAAGGGACTGAAGAAGAGCCAACTTTAGCTAGAAGGTGTCCCGATAATTCGGAGGGTGAAAATCTTGTTGAGAAAATTGATAAAAGTGCGTTTGAAGAGGTCAAAACTTTAACTAGTGATGTGCCCACTCTTTTGGATTACAAAGACTTTAATTATGATAGTTGCTCTTTGATTGATTGTATTTCTTTGTTGAAATCCATGATGAATTCGCCCCATGCTTATGAACAAAATAAATCTTTTACTAAACATATTGTTGATGCTTTGATGAAAGCTTTGGAAGAGAAATTGGAACTAGAAGTTTCAATTCCTAGAAAATTGCATGATGAGTGGGAACCTACTATCAAAGTCAAGATTTAAAATTATGAGTGTTTTGCTTTGTGAGTTGGGTGCTAGTGTTTCTACAATTCTGAAATCTTTATGTGATGTGCTTGGTCTTACTGATATTGAAGAGTGTTCTTTAAATTTGCACTTGGCAGATTCTACTATTAAAAAGACTATGGGAAGAATTAATGATGTTCTTATTCTTGCAAATAGGAATTATGTGCCCATAGATTTTATTGGTCTTGATATTGATTGTAATCCATCTTGTCCCATTATTCTTGGTAGACCATTTTTACGCACTATCGATGCTGTGATTGATATGAAAGAAGGCAATATTAAGTTCCAATTTCCACTAAGGAAGGGTATGGAACACTTCCCTAGAACAAGAATTAGGCCACCATATGAATCAATCATGAGGGCATCTTATGGATCTAGAAACAAAGATGACAAAACTTAGATCCTTGCTTTATGCCTTGCTAGGGGCGTGAAACAATAGCGCTTGTTCGGAGGCAACCCAATGAATAAACTTTATTTTTTCTTTTGCTTCCTATTATTGAGTGTTAGCAAAATTATGCTACTGTTATGATTGTGTTTTTTGTGTTTTAATTAGTTTTTGTGCCAAGTAAAGCCTTTAGGATCTTCTTGGGTGATAGTTGGCTTGATCTTGCTGAAAAATAGAAACTTTCGTGCTCACGAAAATAATTTTCATTTTTAACAGAAGCACGATAAAATATCAATTCTTGTTGAAGAAGATTAATATACAAATTTCTCAGGTCTTCCTAATTTTTCAGATTTTTTGGAGTTACAAAAGTATTAGAAATATCCAGATTGCTACAGACTCTTCTGTTGTTGACAAACTCTGTTTTCTTTGTGTTGTGTGCTTGTTTTGATGATTCTATGGTTTTCTTTGAAGAGACTTTGCCATAGGAAAGTTCGAATACGGTAGATATAATGCAAGAATAAAATATGAATTGGTTTTCAACAGCACTGTCGGTGTACAAAAGTAGGGGGTCCCTTTTTGTATCCCTTTACTTGTGCACGGGTATTCGCGCCCCACGCCCGTGGCCACGCTTGGCGGAGAAGAGGAAGCAAAGGCCCAAGACTACCAGAGCAACGCCAAGCCAGAAACACGAAGAGCAGAAGGGCGAGGTGAACTCCCCCAGCAAGGCCCTTGCCGGGGCGGCCTCCACAGCCCCGGCAGGAACCTTGCCGGGGCAACTTGCAAAACGCTAGCAGAGCTGCCACCCTTGAGCCTAAGAGTTCCGACGCCTTGAACCACATTGGAACCAAAGCTCGGGAGGCGCCTTCGTGGCGGCATGTAGATCTATGTGAAGACCAAGAACATACAATACTAGATGAGAATCAGAAGACGAAGATCCTCGGCAAGATCCTTGCTGAAGATACCCATGAGAACCCCGGCAAGACCCTTGTCGGGGACACCCATGACGCTGCGGCAAGTCCCTTGCTGGGGCCCCGGTAACACCCTTACCGAAGACATCTGCGGGGCCGCAGCAAGGCCCACACATGCCAAGACTCCACCGCCGTTCCCACACAGCTGCCAGCCCACCAACTAGGCAAGCACCTGTGTGGCGACGTGCGGCCTCCAGGCCAACTCAGCAAGCACCTACGTGGTGGCATGCAGATCTTCGGCCATCGCACCAACTCAGCAGCCAGCCAGCGTGTCACTACACGCCTCATCAGTTCGGATGCGCGTCGAAGCCAGGCGAGGCGGCGACAGCTGGGACGAGCTTCCTTGCCACCCCTGATAAAGCAAGAAGGGCACATCGGCAATGCATTAATTGTGCTTATCATACGGTGCCAGGAGATAGACTCAACTACTGTACAACTTTCCACCTCCTGTGTGCCACCGTGGCAGCCCCTTTTGACTATAAAAGGAGGCCCGCGACGTACTAGGAGAGGATTCAGACTTTTTGGACCCTACACGCTTTGTAGCTAGTCTAAGAACACCAGAAAAACATAAACCAGTAGGAGTAGGGTATTACGCATCACTCGCGGCCCGAACCTGGATAACCCCCCCTCGTGTTGATCCCTCAAACCAGCTCTTTCCACAGGCCCGCGCCCGCCAACCGTAGAAAAAGGGATTCTTCGTGATCCCGTAGGTGTCATTTCCCCCGACATCTCTGGTGCGCCAGGTAGGGGTCACAAGCTGTTAAAATCCGGTTTGGAGGTTAGCACACCGACTTCATCATCACCATGGCCCCCAAGAGAAAGGGGATCACAATGATCGGCTCGTCCGGGGCCGCCCCGTCCGTGCCAATACGAGTGGGCGGCGGGTGGCCACGGATGGGGCCGGAGACGTGGCCCGCAAGCATCCATGACATTTTGGTAATCGGAGCCAGGCGAGCAGCGTCGTCCGAATCCGAGACAACGAACCACACGCGCTGGGTCCAAGGGTTGGTCCGTGCTACCCAAAGGTGGCGCCGCAGCCTCTACAGCACCCCAGCTGGCACCCGTGCCGCGCCCTTCCCAGGCCGCGCATGATCAGAAACACCGCGATGCCAGAGCCCCCGGGCACCGCCGCGGAAAGAGCCCTGTGCGCCACTCGCAGGACGAACCAGGCCGGCGTGCGTGCTCAGACGCCGGTGCAGGTGGCATGCAACCGCGAGACCGCGACATAGCCCCTTCTAACCCGGTTAGAAGTCGGAGCACGTCATGGTCTACGTAGATCTCGCCGCCGCCTACGCCCTCGACTTCCCGCCTGCTGCGGAGAAGCTTGACGAGTGGAGGGCCACCATCCGAAGCCTTGCCAGCTTAGCCAACAAAAACAAGCCGCTCCCAATGGGACCCTCACACCGGCATCCAGATGAGCTAGTGCCTGCCGACGGTGGGGGGGCCAGAGACACTGTGATCACGGTGCACTCCCCCTGCGTCTGTGACAATGTTTCCACAGCGTCGTCGGACCCACGAACCCGCCGTGACCAACATCAAGTCCTTTGGGAACGGGCCCAGGAAGACGCTCAAACTACCATCGAACGACGACGGGAGAAGCGCCATCAGTCAGATTGGCGTGCGGGGCCTACTATGGACCACCCGGTGCCGGGGGGCCCTGGCGACCTACCTTACGAGGTGGGTTGTCCAGACTTTACCCGAGAGTTGCGGCTGTTCCAGTGGCCCTCCCACCACACGTTCAAGCCCGATGTTGGCTAGAAGTACAACGACAAAACCCACCCGTCGGAGTTCCTCAACATCTACACCATCGTGATGCAAGCTGCTAGAGCTCGCGACAACAAGGTGCTTGCCAATTACTTCTCATTGGCACTCAAACCCAACGTCATGTCGTGGTTGATGCACTTGCCAGTGGATTCCATTTCTTCTTGGTCAGATTTGTGCCATGAGTTTGTTGGCGCCTTCACTAGAGGCCACCAAGCTCATGGCCAGGCAAGCGATTTGCATATCATCCCCCAGAAAGAAGGTGAAAACCTGCGCAAGTACATACAGAGGTTCAGCCGGGTGCATTACAACATCCCAGATGTTCGTCCTGCCGCTGTCATCAGCGCATTCCATCAGAATGTGTGCAACCGCAAGATGCGAGAAGAGTTGGCGATGAACAAGGTCAAGGATGTGGCCAAACTTTATGTTCTAGCTTATAGATGTGCTCGAGCTGAAGAGGGGAGTGTCGGTGTCAAAACCGGCGGATCTCGGGTAGGGGGTCCCGAACTGTGCGTCTAGGTCGGATGGTAACAGGAGGCAGGGGACATGATGTTTTACCCAGGTTCGGGCCCTCTTGATGGAGGTAAAACCCTAGGTCCTGCATGATTAATGTTGATGATATGGGTAGTACAAGAGTAGATCTACCATGAGATCAGAGAGGCTAAACCCTAGAAGCTAGCCTATGGTATGATTGTTGGTCGTCCTATGGACTAAAACTCTCCGGTTTATATAGACACCGGAGAGGGCTAGGGTTACACAGAGTCGGTTACAATGGTAGGAGATCTACATATCCATATCGCCAAGCTTGCCTTCCACGCCAAGGAAAGTCCCTTCCGGACACGGGACAAAGTCTTCAATCTTGTATCTTCATAGTCCAGGAGTCCGGTCGAAGGTAAAGTCCGGCCATCCAGACACCCCCTAATCCAGGACTCCCTCAGTAGCCAATGAACCAGGCTTCAATGACGACGAGTCCGGCACGCAGATTGTCTTTGGCATTGCAAGGCGGGTTCCTCCTCCAAGTACTTCATAGAAGATTTTGAACACAAAGGTAGTGTCCGGCTCTGCAAAATAAGTTTCCACATATTGCCATAGAGAGAATAATATTTACACAAATCTAATCTGCTGACGTATTCCATGGCGTGACATCACACCACGGCCAAGTCTTTATTCGAATCGTTTTATTGTCCCACCTTAGCCCGTTTAGCGAGGCGGTTTCCTTGGCACGTCTTGTTAAAGCAGAGATCGTGTCCCCTTATTCTGGGATTCTCATCAACACGGGCGTGGGTAACCCAACCGTACCCATTGGTATATTTTCTCGATCAAAGGCGAGTCCCAAACGGTCATGGGGAAGGCCCTTGGTATTCAACCTCTTATGAAGAGACCAAGGCCTTACTCCTTTCTTTCAATCTCAAACGAGTTCGCCCTTCGCCTTGAGTTCCAACACCCAAGGCTCCATATTTCAGGCGCTTCAGACCTTCGACAATGTCCGGTTCCGACCTTTGAGGCCGATGGATGCCTTCCTCCGTCACGGAGGAGGACGTGCTGAAGTTGAGAGAGGCCAGGTTCTTGACCGGCGAAATCTCGCATAGGCTGCCTGCTCAAGGGCAAGTCATTCCCACTCCCAAGCCCGGTGAGAGTGTGGTGTTCATGTCTCACTTCCTTCGGGGGCTAGGCTTCCCGACGGATCCCTTCGTGAGGGGGCTCATGTATTATTATCGGCTGGAATTTCACGACTTAGCCCCGGAGTCCATCCTCCATATTACCTCATTCATCGTCGTGTGTGAAGCCTTCCTCCATATCACTCCTCACTTCGAACTATGGCTCAAGACCTTCAAAGTAGAGCCGAAGATGATCGACGGACGGCATGCGGAGTGCGGAGGTGCTTTTATAAGCAAGAATGCTGGTACTCCATGGCCCGAGGGCTCTTTTCAAGAGGAGTCCAGCTTATGGCAGCGAGAGTGGTTTTATATTACCGCTCCCAGGGCCCCTAAGTGGGTGGCGCCACCTGCCTTTCGCTCGGGTCCCCCGCCACGACTGGCGTCATGGGTCAATACGGGGCTGGACTGGGGGCCGACAAAGGACGTGCCCCTGTTGCAGGGCCACATCCGAGATCTCCTAGAAAGAGACATCAGTCTGGTCATGGTGACGCAGGTTATGTTAATTCGCCGAGTTCTGCCCTGCAAACATCACCCCTCCGCCTGTGGGAGTTCAACCCGGAGGGACCACGAGTTCTCCAACATTTTCTTGGCATGACGCCCGTGGAGATGTACAAATTGTTCTTCGGACCACAAGTAGTGTGTCCGGATTCTACGGAGGACGCAGGTCTGAGCTGTAATCGTCCGGATACTCAAGTAAGTAGCCTTGTGCCCAGACTCGCTATCCGTATATTTATCATAAAATTGCCCCTAAAAGAGATGTCCTTTAAACAGGAGTGGATGGCGAAAGCAAAGCTAATCAGGTGTTCGGCCCCCCTCCCCGAGACCACGCCGGGTCCTGTGCTAGTCAGGATGTTGGAGGTTGTGCCTTCAAAGGGAAGTGAGGGAGGGGACAAGGGAGCTACAGCCTCCTCAAAGGAGGTTGTCTGGAAGGGAGGAATCGAAAATTCCTCACCTCAGGAGAAGAAGAGGACCGCCTCTGAAGACCCGAAGACCATGGCCTTAAAGCGGGAGAAGAAATCATCGCCAGAGGGTCCTGTGCTGGGGGACACTTTGGCCGAATTATGCCCTCAAGGGGATCAGCCCTCCACCGAGCCGTAAGTAGAGAGGAGTTTTCTTTTTAAGAAACGAGAGAAATCCCTGCTTTATATCTGAGAAAAGTAATTGAAAAATTACCTTGTAGCTCGGACCTTAGCCCTTCTCAGCAGAGCTCGTCTTCGGAGGATCTTCTTCCGGAGATGATGGAGAGCGGAACGCCTCCCCCTGCCGTACCGCCTTGCGAGGTGGGCGACCCTGAGGTATCGCCGCAGAGGGTTTCTCCGAATCCGGCGGGGCCGGAAGGTAGTCATATGGCCCCCCAAAGCCCTCCGCGTCCGGCCTTCGAAAAGGGCCATCAGACGAGTCCGGCGCCGTCTGGTCCGCGGTCGGAGGAGCTGAAGGATCTGCTAGGGTGAGCATCTATCTCAGAGGAGCACCGTGCATTGGTGGGTATGGTGATTGAGAGGATTTCATCCGCGGAGAGCGGTTTGCACGAGGCCGTCAGGAGTTTACTGACAGGTTTTCAGGTACGCGAAATAATGTACCCTTTTCGGATAGTTGCGCATAAATAAGATGCGCCCTGTGTAGATAGTAGCCCCTGAGACTCTGTGTGTTGTCAAAAGTGACGATGCACAGAGGATCATAATCCCAGGTCTAATATGCCGCCTTTATACATAGGTGGCGAAGTGTCCGGTGGCCAGCCGGACTGATGGATTTGCCGAGCTAAAGCGGCAACTTGACGTGGCAGATGCCGACATCGCGCTTGTCAACAAGCGGCTTGACGAGGCACAAGGTATGTAATTCCTTTGGCGGCGCCTGAGAAGAGGAGCTTTATGCCAGTATCTTACAATGTGTGCGCTTGATGCAGATGGTGCTGCTGCCATAGAGAATCTTCGGGCAGAACAGACGGACCTGAAGAAGGCCGTTGCCGATGCCAAGGATGCTCGCTCTGCGATGAGAGCAGTGAAGGAGGAGCTGCGTCAGGCCGGAGAAATCGCGGCTGGAAAGCCGCTGCGGAGGAAGTTCTGTGATCCTAAACATGCTCCGTTAGACCAGATGTGGAGTACGGCGGACACCTATCTGGATTTAGCAGCGAGTGCGCAGATGCGGCCGAGCACTTCCGAGATCAAGAAGATCGTGAAGTGGAAAATCTCTTCTGGTCGCAGTTCCACAATCCAAAGCGTCCACTGTCATTAGCCGATCGTTTGGACGAATGGGCCGAGCTAAATAGGTTGTCCGGACTCGCCATGAAGTATGTCGTGAGTCATCTGTGGCCATAGAGACGAGAGCCAAAAAGTTATTTCAACTTGGTGCAGCAGTTCCTTGGTGCGGTGCCGCATATCAATGCGATGAAGAGGTCAGCGTTCACAGAGGGTGCACGGATGGCTCTTGCCCGTGTCAAGACATACTGGGCGGAAATGGAAGCCACCGCTGTTGCATCCCCAGACTCGGATGGAAGCCGAGTACCTGCCGAGCGCTATTTTCAGGAAGTTCTGCAAGGCGCTCGTTTAATAGAGTCGCAGTGCTCGAAGGATACTATATTTGAATAGCATGTATTATTGTAAAACAATATTTTGATAAATTGTAGAAGCTTTTTATACTTGTGCCTGCAAGTATTATGATACCTCATGTGCGGCCGTTTAACATATATGTATATATAATCAGAAAGATGGCAGTCGTCGGCTTCAGCCCCACGCACATAATGCGGGGGTGTTTGCAGAAGGCGCATTTTCACACTTGATCCAACGTCTTGGTCCTACAAAGGAGGTGATAGCGCAGCGAACTAGGCAATCAGACTATGATGCTTTATCACTTTCACTTAGCCATAGGAGTTTGACATTGAGGCTACTTATATAGCCCCTGGTGGCGCCTGCGCTCGCCCAAACTCGGGGCGCGTATGTGCCTGGCCGGGAAACGACCCTTCATTAATGCGGAGGAATCCTAAAGATTCCGGTATGTCATCGAGTGGTTGACCAGTCTCACGATATATCATGACAGTCAGTTTTCAGCTTTCTCTACTGAGGTGCTCGCCTGGCCGAACCGGGGCACAATCGCAGTAGTTCTCCTGGTGCCGCCTTAGCCGATAGAGCGGAATGTAAGGCAGCAAAACACAGGAGCCGGGAAAACCCAACATTTGACCAAAGACATGATTCGGAGCTGATGCATATAAGGCCAAACTCGCGACGCCGAACACTCCCTAAGGTATTCGGTCTTTATGGAGAAAATTCCTTATTTGACACTATCTTAAAATCTGCTTCCTTATTTGACACTGGAAAAGTTTTTCTTCTTTATTTGACACAAGTTCTAAATTTTATTCCCTATATGACATTTTCGTCCATTTTAAGCCTAAATGACACCTGAAAAGACTCTTTTGCCCCTCATATGGTATGTGTGTGGGGGGCAATAGCGCACACACGCAGCATCAGTGCGAAAGCAGAAGCACACACGCATCAACACATACACATGCACCAACACACACGCACGCGCACACACACGCACGCGCGCGTGCACACACACACACACACGCAACAACACACACGCACGCAGCACACACCCACATACACACACGCAGCAGCACACACGCAGGCAACACATAGGCACGCAACAACACACACACACGCGCACGTACACACGTAGTAGCAAACACACACGCAGCAGCACACATGCACACACACATGCAGCATCAGCACACATGTGCGCCTGCACCCACACACGCAACAGCACACGCACGCGCGCACACATACCACATGAGAGGCAAAATGGTCTTTTCAGGTGTCATTTAGACTCAAAATGAACGGAAGTGTCGTATAGGGAATAAAATTTAGGACTAGTGTCAAATAGGGAAGAAAAACTTTTCCAGTGTCAAATAAGGAACCAGATTTTAAGACAGTGTCAAATAAGGAATTTTCTCGTCTTTATGAGGGCGGGCGGGATAACGCCCTTAGTAATAAGCCCCTAGTGTCTAGGTACGCGCAAAACTCTGACGTGGCCACATGCCAAAACGCCAGCCTCCTCCTTGGTTATACCAAGAAACCAGGGGATGTGTATCAACAAGAGCAGTAAAAAAGGTTTACGTAGGGTCTTAATCTGAAAAGAATCCTTGGAATGGGTCCCTGCTGCACGTCTGCGCCTGTGTCTCCGTTGTGCCGTATCCAGGACGGGCGTAGCACGATGTTCATCTGTTAAAGAGAGGAACTTAGTTAAAGAAAGATCATGCCGAACATGAGTTATACTAAATAAACAAAGTATGAATCGAAATGGGTAAAATTGAGCTTTATTGTCTCTTGTTTTATATGCGCGGAGCCCCTAGTACAGGGGTATACGGCTATTAAGCCTTTATCAATTGTATGTTTATGCCGGACTCGTCTAGCCGTGTCCGTGGTGTTCACGACCTATTTAGATGGTTTGGCTGGTGAAGCTGCTTTATTGTGGGGCTATCAAGGCAGCCGCACTGTTTTCCGCACGGGAGGAACACTCAATGTTTTCCCTTTAATGAGATGATGCCTCATGGATCGGGAATCTTAAGCGTAAGAGATGCATAATGCGGTATTGCGTTAAAGCGGGTGAAAGCTTCGCGTCCCAGCAGTGCTTGATAGCTACTTGAGAATGGGGCAATGTGGAAAGTTAGTTGTTCGCAACGGAAGTTATCGGGGGAGCTGAACATAACTTCTAGCCGAAGAGAACCCATGCAACGGGCATCCGGGCCTGGCGTTACCCCTTGAAAGGAGGTTTTGCTATGGCGAATTTTTGTTGGGTCTATCCCCATGTTGCGAATTGTGTCCTGGTATAACAGGTCTAGACCACTGTCGCCGTCCATCAGGACATTTGTAAAATGGAGTCCGCCGATTATTGGATCTAATACCAAGGCAGTCCAGCCTGCGTTCCGGATACTTCTAGAGTAATCCTGATGGTCGAAGGTGATTGGTTTTAACAACCATTGGCGAGACTCCTTTGGGATAGGCCGTATGGCGCGTATCTCTTGTGGCGCCGTTCTGTTCGTCATGTGAAGTAAGTTTACTGTTTTGACTTCTTGTGCGAAATCCTTTTGTTTCCTGGTGCTCTTCTTGTGGGGTTCGTCGTCGTCCTCACTTGGTGTGTCGAGCCCCTTGTGTTCGGTGTTGAGCTTGCCGGCTTGCTTGAAAACCCAACAATCTCTGTGGGTATGGTTCGCAGCCTTCCCGGGAGTACTGTGTATTTGACATATCTTGTCCAAGATTTTGTTTAAGTTGGATAGCTCGTCCTTGTTATCCTTGAGGGGCAGCTTTCTCTGATTCTGCCGCGAGCTTTTGAATCCGGCATTGACCGCCGTGCTCTTTGGGCTGTTTCCCTTATTCCGGCACTGGTCCTTGCTGCGTCGGGGTTTTCCGTTTCCATCCCTAACTTCGGATGTACTTGGGTCGCTGGTGCTGCATCTTGCCAACCAGCCGTCCTCACCTGCGCAAAAGCGGGTCATGAGGCTTCTCAATGCGGCCATTGTTCTTGGCTTTTCTTGGCCGAGGTGTCTGGCGAGCCATTCGTCTCGAACGTTGTGCTTAAAAGCTGCTAGGGCTTCGGCGTCCGGACAGTCGACTATCTGATTCTTTTTAGTAAGAAACCTATTCCAGAATTTCCGGGCTGACTCTCCGGGCTGTGAGTTATGTGACTGAGATCGTCTGCATCCGGAGGGCGGACATAGGTCCCTTGAAAATTTGCCCGAAAAGCATCCTCAAGCTCTTCCCAACTTCCAATGGTGTTTTCGAGAAGGCTTTTGAGCCAATGCCGGGCTGGCCCTTTAAGCTTGAGGGGTAAGTATTTTATGGCGTGGAGGTCATCTCCTCTGGCCATGTGTATGTGGAGGATATAATCCTCGATCCAGACCCCAGGGTCTGTTGTTCCGTCGTACGCCTCTATGTTTATGGGCTTGAATCCCGCTGGAAATTCATGGTCCAGCACCTCATCCGTGAAACATAGGGGGTGTGCGGCACCCCTGTATTTGGGTGTGCCGTGATGTTCGGATATTTGTTGTGTTGCATTTCTTACTAGAGCTTGCTTTCTTGGCCCGTATATAGATCTGGCTGGGCCGTCTTTTTGATGCGGATCCTTTGGTGGATCGCGTGCCGGCTTGTGTGCGGAGCCGCTTGCCGCTCCATGCTGGCCATGTTGTCATCCATCCGACCAGATGGCTTTCCTATTTTTTGACTGCGGGGGCTCTAAGGCCTCCTCGTCAAATTCAGGTAGTAGCTTTCACTTTAGATAGCTTTTTGTGCGGCGACTGCCGGCATATTTGTCTGCGGTGTTGCGTACTTTGCTCCATCTGATTCTGAGTGCATCTTCCGCAGTTTTGAGCTTCCGCTTCTGCTTTTTCAGGCTATGCGTGGTGGCGACGAGCCTTTTGTGGAGGTTCTTCTGCTCCATGAGTTTATCCGGCGTAAGGTTGTCCGGACTGTTGTTTTCACCGGGGATGGGGTGTTCGGTTTGTTTATCCAAGTTTCCCTGTTCGGACGCTTGCTCGAAGGCATGTTCGTCGTCCACCGGCTCGTCCTGCTCTATGGCCGGGTCTGTATGGTTGTTGTCTCTGTCAAGGCGGGGCTTGGAGCGGCGCTTACGTCGCCGCTTTGATTGCTTTTCGAGTGAACGATCCCTCATTGCATCCATGTGTTCCTCATCGTCGCTTCCTTTGGGTGTGTCCACCATGTATACATCATGAGATGAGGTGGTTGTCCAGTGCCTTATAGGCGTTGGTTTGTGTTCATCTCCTACATCGTCGTCCATACCGTCGATGTCTTCGGAGTCGAAGTCGAGCACATCGTTTAAATTATCGATAGTGGCTACGAAGTGGGTGGTGGGTGGGCTTTGAATTTCTTCATCATCTGCATCCCAACCTTGTTGACCATAGTCCGGCCAGGGCTCTCCTGATAAAGAGAGAGACTTTAATAAATTTAGAATATCGCCGAAGGGCGAGTGCTGAAAGATGTCCGCGGCGGTGAACTCCATGATCGGCGCCCAATCGGGTTCGATCGGTCGGGGCGCGGAGGGCTCAGAGTCTGGAGAGGAGTCCGGCTCCTTGGAGTCACGAGCTTTGCAGAGAATAGGGCTGGTGTTCGGCTCGATCGCCGTAGAGATTGCAGCCCCCGAGGCGGTGTCTAACCACCCATCCTCGATTGGTGTGACCAGCTCCGAGCTAGGGGTCGGAGCGGACACAGGTGCGGCCTCCAAGGCACTGTTCGGCGGCAGAGCTAAATCATGCCCATCGTGACAGTGCGGCGCGCTCGGATGTGGCTCGAATCCGTCGAAGATCGAGTCTCCGCGGATGTCGGCCGTGTAGTTCAAACTTCCAAATCTGACCTGATGGCCAGGGTGTAGCTTTTGATCTGCTCCAGATGGCCAAGCGAATTGGCCCACAGTGCAAAGCCGGCGAATACGAAGATCTGTCCGGGGAGAAAAGTCTCACCCTGGATCGCATCGCTGTTGATGATCAGAGAAGCCTGTCAGCGTTCTGGGAACGGGGGTCCCCAAACTTGCCTGCCTGCGGCCTGCGGCGTGGCTCAAAGGGGGGCCTAGCACGGCCCATCTTCATCAACACAGACCCAAGACCCTCGCGAGGGGCCAAGCCTCGCGGGGCGGACGACGCATCGCTTCCTCAGGCACGGCCTCACCGGGCTGGCTCGCGAGGAGGCGGAGAGATCAAGGCGGGGTACCTCACGAGGTGCCCGTGATGCAAGCCATGACGACCAAGGGCGCCAGGCGGGCGCCAGCCCGCGCAGTGTCCTCCTTTCCCCTTTGGTGCAAAGGGGGCAAGCGCAGCCGTGGGGTACCGAGGCATCGGGCAAAGGTTGCCATTTCGGTGCAACAAGACCAAGACCAGGAGGACTTCAAGACGGAGGTCATCATGGAGCCCAAGACGGCGTCACCACGAGAGCTTTGTCCAGGCGAGGACCAACTTTAGTCAGGATAAGTGTACCAGATGTTCCCCTTCAAAATGGCCAATTGTTGGCGCCCTTCCCACTCAATATTTGGGAAGAGGCCCAGGGCCTTTGCATATAAATAGGACCAGCCACCCACAGGGTAGGGGGGATCGGATCGAATCAGAGAGAGAGAGAGAAGGGTGACTGAACTCCTCCTAGCAGTTCGTCCCCCCCAGCCAAGAACAGACCCTCGTGAGGCTGTTCTTCCTTGTATTGTTCATCATCATCAGCCCAAGAGGCAATCCACCACACACTTGAGTAGGGTATTACACCACGACGGTGGCCCGAACAAGTATAAACCCTGTGTCTCTTGCGTTGTTCTTTCCATAGCTAAGATCTTAGCGAGGCGGAGGGGTGCAGGGTAGGTAGAAGGCGAAATCTCCGCGCGCACCCCAGTGTTTGAACCTCAAGGGTCTGCCGGAACCTGAAATCCAACATTTGGCGCGCCAGGTAGGGGTGCGCCGGAATTCGTCTTCCACCACCCCGTTCTCCTCCGACCATCGCGTCCATGTCTGACGCTCGTCGGGCCCGCGCCGAGCGCCGGCCCGCTCCCGCTTCCCGCGTCGCCCAGACGGCTCCTGTTGGCGGGCGTCCTCGCCATTCCGCGTCACCTGCCGTCAACGCCGGCACCGGCCCGGTGGGGGACGAGCAGCAAGCATCGTCTCAGCATCCGTCAGTGCGGCAAGACGGCCGCACCGCTACTCCCTCCCTCACCCCAGCTGGTTCTTTGCGCCGCGCGCTCCGCGCACCCATGGAGGCTCGAGCTGCACTCATCGCGGCAAACGAGCTCCTGCGCTACCGTCCCATCGACGACGTCTACGAAGAATGGCTCGACCGCGTCGCCTAGCTCGTCCGCGCCGCAGGGGGCTCTCCTGCGCCGTCCGTCAAGAAGTCCCTCGCCCACAAGGAGCTGCCCGGGCGCTCCCTGCTCCAGCACGTCGCGACCATGCTCCTGCTCCCGCACGTCAAGACCCCGCGCTGCTCCCAGCTGCAGCGCGTGGGGACATACAATACCAAGCTCTCCATCACCCAAGGCCTCTCGTGGCCACAGCAGGCTGCCGCGCCTTCACCACCGAGCTACGCAGCATCGCGTGGCCCGGCAAGTTCAAGCCAGACCTGCCTCCTCGTTACGACGGCACGGCCGACCCTGCGGAGTTCCTCTAGCTCTATGAGCTGGGCATCGAAGCTGCCAATGGAGACGAGAAGGTCATGGCAAACTGGTTTCCCATGGCGCTCAAGGACGGGGCCCACACCTGGCTCCTGAACCTGGCTCCAGGCACGATCTCCTCTTGGGCCGAGATGCGCACCCGCTTCATCGCCAACTTCCAAGGTACTCGCGACCGGCCACCCGCCGTGAGCGACATGCGCCGCATCAAGCAACAACCCGGGGAGACCCTGCAGAAGTACATCCAGCGCTTCAACAACGCACGCCTCAAGATTCCCAAGGTGACTGAGGAGGCCATCATCTCAGCCTTCTCCGACGGCGTGCGCGATGTCAAGATGAAGGAGGAGCTGGCGATGCATGAAGACCTGTGCACTTCCTTGGAGCTGTTCAACTTGGCAACCAAGTGCGCCAGGGCTGAGGAAGGGCGTCTCTCCCTCCTCGAGCTGCCTGCCGCAGACCCAGAAGAGAAGAAGCCCAAGGCCAAGGATGTGAAGCGCAAGGGGGCTGCCGTGCTCGCGGCAGAACCAGACACCAAGCGGGGCAGAGATCAGCCCGAACCTTCCAAGGGCAGTCGGTACTGTGTGTACCACGACCTCCACACCCACAACACCAACGAATGTCAAGAGCTCCGAGCCGTGCGAGAAGGAAGGATCGGCCGTCGCCCCGACCGCGGTGACCGGGGCTACGGTCGAGGAGGAGGAAGGAACGCAGGACGCTGGGAAGACCGTGGCCCGCGCCAAGGGTGGCGCGATCAACCTCGCGAGGATCGCTGGCAAGATCCGCCTCACGAGGGAGACTGGAGGGATCAGCCTCGCGAGGATCGCCCACAAGGCAACGCAGGCCTCCCTCCGCTACCGCCGCAGCCAAGGAGAAACGAGGACCGCCACCAAGACGAGGGGGCTAGGGGCTTCCAGGAGCCGCGCGCGATCGCCTGCATCCTGGGCGGGGCTCAAGCCCCAGCCTCTCAATGCATCTTCAAGCAGTTCGCCCGCGAAGTGAATGCAGTCCTCCCCAAGCTCGAAGCCACGCGCCCGCTCAGGTGGTCGGCGTGCACCATCACGTTGGCTCAGCAGATCAGCTCAAGTGTGCGGCTACAGCCGGAGTCCTCCCGATGCTTTGTTCCCCAATCATCAGCAACGTGGTGGTCACCAGGACCCTCATCGATGGCGGGGCAGGGCTCAACGTCCTGTCCGTGGAAGCATTCAACAATCTCCAGGTGCCCTACAGCCAGCTTCAGCCAACCAAGCCTTTCTCCGGAGTCACCGACGGCTTCACGGTCCCGATTGGGCAGGTCCGCCTCCCTGTCACCTTCGGGGCACGCGACAACTACCGCACCGAGCTCATCGACTTCGACCTCGCTCACATTCGCCTGCCGTACAACGCCATCCTTGGGTACCCAGCGCTGGCCAAGTTCATGGCCGTAACTCACCACGGCTACAACGTCCTCAAGATGCCAGGAAGTGGCGGAGTCATCACGGTTCCCTGTGAAGAGAAGGACGCGGTGTGTTCCCTGGAACGAGCCTTTCAGGCCGCGTCACTGGAAGACCCAGATCGCGGAAGCAGGAGGCTTCCCTAGACCGCCCCCAAGAAGAAGAAGACATCGTCTGGCCAAGCCCCTCAGGAGGCAGGCCCCTCTGGGCCCGCGCCTGCCCAGGGGGAACCTCTTTCCATCGCATAGGAAAGCGCGCCCGGCACCCTCCTCAGGCAGGGCTCGAGGGCTCTCCCCTGGAGGGCCATCGACCTGGCTAGGGTCACGAGGGAGGCGCTTGGGCACCACATGGAGGCGTGTTTCGAAGCACGTTTCCCTCAAGAAGGAGTAAGGCAAGGAGAGCCAGACCCTCAGGAGTTCGTCAGCAAGGCCATTCAGGAGCTACAGGAGTCAAGAGTCATCAAAGGCGGCCGCCGCCTACCAGCAGTGGCTCCCCATCCAGGCGAGGATGGTGGGTTGCGCGTCTGCATCGACATACCAGGGCTCAATCGAGTCGCCTCTCTGGAGCTCCTCTGGCCCTCGCGAGTGGGGCACTGCAGAGGCCCACCCACAGCTACGTTTGCATGCCTTACGGCTTGCCGAACGCGGCTGCCACGTACCAGCGCCTCATGAGGGGCATCATGGAGGCACAAGAGGCCAGGCGTTCTGCAGCCCTGGCGGAGATGGAGATGGTCCGCGAGGAGCCACCAGCGCCTTCGGAGCCTCCCGAGGCCCCTAGGCCTGGGGGCTCGTGAGGATCGGCTTCCGCAGCCCACCGAGTCTAATACACCAACAGTCCTTCGTCCTCAACATCATCAGGTGACATCTTTCAAGTTTCATTTCCAGCTGGGAGCGCCCCCCCCCAGGGCTGCATTATTCCCAGGGCGCGTGGGTCCGTCCCTGTGGCATGTATCCCTTTTATTTCATGCTGTTAGCTTACCTTTTTGGGGGCGCCCCTCGGGCTGCATCATCCCCCAAGTCGCTCGGGCCTGACCCAGTGATGTCCGCCTTCCCAGCATCTATTTGAATGAATCCACTCCTTCGCGGCTAATGTGTTTGACCTAGTTGCCCGCTCAACTGACGCCAACTGACGGAACTGCTCCCAAATGGCACGACGCTTGCGCATGGGTCCGTCCCTGCAACGCCGACAAACCTGAATGGCTGAGCTCTGGCCGCGGCAGCCCCGCATGGTGCCACCTCGTCAAGCCTTCAGTGCCTCATCGCCCCTCGGAAGCAACCAATGACTGACTGTCAATTGTCATGGCAACCCCTCGTTCTTTCTATGATGGGTTTACAGGATCTCCTAAAGGAGCCACGTCAGGAGAGGCCCTTGCGGTGTCTCCTTCACTCTCATCCGCGCGAACCGCTTGCACGTTAAAGGGGGGGTGCGTGAGCATCGCGACTCAGGGCTCCTACTAGCTCTCCAGCCCTCACCCTCTGGCCTTGACCACGACATCGCGACCTGGCATAGCAGCGACGGCTGAGACTCGCTCGAGGGCCGGGACCCAAGGACGTAGAGCAGAAAGGGGAGCAAAGGCAAGAGGGGAGGGACACGCGAGGACCTCGCCGGGCAACCTCACGCCTGCCGATGCACGGACCCGGCGACACACCAGAGAGCGACCCCTGATTGTCGAGATAAGTCACCACCCGGAAGCACCAGCTACCATGGCACCATCCCTGCACCTAATGCAATCCCGTGTTAGCGACGCCACTCTCCTTTCTCACCGAACGACAGCTACTTGAGCGCCAAAGGGGACCTCCTGAGCATCATGACTCAGGGGCTCTTACCGGACTCCGGGTCGCTCACCTCCTGGCCTTGACCACGACATCGCGACCTGGCATACCAGCGACGGCTGAAGCCGCCTTGGGACTGGGACCTGTCGACGCAGAGCACCAAGCCCTCGTGAGGTTCGAAAGGGGGAACTGAGCTAAGACGGAATGAGCAACTCGCACAATTCTACGACAAGGGTTATATTGACAAAACAGGATCACAGGCACCTTACAAGCCCCCACGGGACACGTCTTTGATTCCACGCAGGGAACATATCCTAAAAGGACGCTAACTACGCGTGCCCCTGCAAAAGACGCCATCATCAACAGTGGGTCGTCAAGCACCGGCGCCAACCCCATCCAGATCAGAGGCGGCGACGGCCTGACGAGCCCACCCTGCTCCAGGAGCGGCGCCGGCTCGGGGGCTCGTAGCTGTCGTCGCTCGTCTCCGGAGTCGCGAAGAGCTTGCCGGAGTTGCTGGAACCTCCGACGCCTCCGCCGCCTGAGGAGCCGCCAAGGGAGCGGTCGGCGGGCCCAGTCCTCGCCTCAGCAGGGTCCTGGCCACCTCTCCCGAGGCAGCACTCCAGCCGGCGCCCATTCGCATCGAAGACCTTGAAGAACATCACCGAAGCACCGTCGTACTCCAAGTGGATTGCGAAGGCGCCTCTTGTCCTGCAAACCCGGGTGACTTCGCTCCAGCCTCGAGTCATGAAGACCTCGCCCGGGGCAACGACCGCGACCTCTGCCTCGGTCGCGAGGGTGCTGCAACCGGCGTGCTGCAGCCAAAGCTCCAGGAGTTCTCCCTGCGGGATGATGGAGGCGAAGAAGGGAGGAAGGCGAATCCAAGACCGAGGAGGCATGGCAGCATGGAATACAAACTCTCGGGAGGAGCCCTCGGTGTGGACCCCAGGGGGGATGACCCACACCTTCGTGACCCGTCGGCGCCGACGGCGGCGCCGCCCGTGGTGATTAGCATCAGCTCCTTCAGGACCCTCGTTGTGGGCGTACAAAGGAAGCGGGAACCCCGGCGGTGGCCGCTTGCACCAGGGCCTCGACACCACCTAATGGGCCCCCTCGTCCGGGCCGCGGAGGACGAGCCGTTTCTTCGGCGGAAGCGGGTCTGGTTCCTCTCGGGGAGCCTTTCCCTTCTCTGCCATCGAGAACCGGTGGATCGGAGCCATCACAGCAAGACAGAGCAAGGACCAGGAAGAAGGAGAAGCAAGAAGGGATGGACTAGAAGGGCGTGCGTCGTTCCGTACCTATGGCCGGCGAAGGCCAATCGCCGACCTCCACGATCGCATGTAATCCTGACCCGCTTTGCATGCAGGGACTTGTCCAATCTATGCAGTTGCCGAGGCGCCATGGGGAAGTGGAGACGCCCACGCCCAATCGACCGCCACGCGGTGCCCAAGGCCGCAGGCTGTTAGGGCCCGCGGCGCTTCGCTCTTGCCCTTCCGCCTCCCTGCACGGCCAAGTCCGGGCGCGCCTTGGGCCCAGGGGCTACTGTCGGCGTTCTGGGAACGGGGGTCCCCAGACTTGCCTACCTGCGGCCTGTGGCGTGGCTCAAAGGGGGGCCTAGCACGGCCCATCTTCATCAACACAGACCCAAGACCCTCGCGAGGGGCCAAGCCTCGCGGGGCGGACGATGCAGCGCTTCCTCAGGCACGGCCTCACCGGGCTGGCTCCCGAGGAGGCGGAGAGATCAAGGCGGGGTACCTCATGAGGTGCCCGTGACGCAAGCCATGACGACCAAGGGTGCCAGGCGGGCGCCAGCCCGCGCAGTGTCCTCCTTTCCCCTTTGGTGCAAAGGGGGCAAGCGCAGCCACGGGGTACCGAGGCATCAGGCAAAGGTTGCCATTTCAGTGCAACAAGACCAAGACTAGGAGGACTGCAAGGCGGAGGTCATCGTGGAGCCCAAGACGGCGTCACCACCAGAGCTTTGTGCAGGCGAGGACCAACTTTAGTCAGGATAAGTGTACCAGATGTTCCCCTTCAAAATGGCCAATTGTTGGCGCCCTTCCCGCTCAACATTTGGGAAGAGGCCCAGGGCCTTTGCATATAAATAGGACCAGTCACCCACAGGGTAGGGGGATCGGATCGAATCAGGGAGAGAGAGAGAGAGAGAAGGGTGACTGAACTCCTCATAGAAGTTCGTCCCCCCCAACCAAGAACAGACCCTCGCAAGGCTGTTCTTCCTTGTATTGTTCATCATCATCAGCCCAAGAGGCAATCCACCACACCACACACTGGAATAGGGTATTACACCACGACGGTGGCCCGAACCAGTATAAACTCTGTGTCTCTTGCGTTGTTCTTTCCATAGCTTAGATCTTAGCGAGGCGGAGGGGTGCAGGGTAGGTAGAAGGCGAAATCTCCGCGCGCACCCCAGTGTTCGAACCTCAAGGGTCTGCCAGAACCCGAAATCCGACAAAGCCATCGGGCCTAAAAGTGACGACACAGAGGAACTCTCAATGAAAGCACCAATGTCGGTGTAAAAACCGGCGGATCTCGAGTAGGGGGTCCCGAACTGTGTGTCTAGGTCAGATGGTAACAGGAGGCAGGGGACACGATGTTTTACCCAGGTTTGGGCCCTCTTGATGGAGGTAGAACTCTACGTCCTGCTTGATTAATATTGATGATATGGGTAGTACAAGAGTAGATCTACCACGAGATCAAAGAGGCTAAACCCTAGAAGCTAGCCTATGGTATGATTGTTGGTCGTCCTACGGACTAAAACTCTCCGGTTTATATAGACATCAGAGAGGGCTAGGGTTACACAGAGTCGGTTACAATGGTAGGAGATCTACATATCCGTATCGCCAAGCTTGCCTTCCACGCCAAGGAAAGTCCCTTCCGGAGATGGGACAAAGTCTTCAATCTTGTATCTTCATAGTCCAGGAGTCCGGCCGAAGGTATAGTCCGGCCATCCAGACACCCCCTAACCCAGGACTCCATCAGGGAGGAAGTACCCCGGCGAAGACACCGGTGGGGAAACCGACTCCACAGACGAAGACACCGCCGCCCTGACAAAGAAGGGTCGGTGCCGCAACAGGAAATGTAAGGGCAAGACTGTGCTTGCCGTTGAGGGATCCGGCGAGCCCAGCGCCGCCAAAAAGGCCAAACCTTATGACCCCGTCAAGGAGGTTGCCGGGTGTGCCACCTGTTTGGCCCTGGCAGCCGCTGGCAAGCTAGGAGGCTCCGACAAGCAGTACTACAAGATCCACCGCACCAAGGGCCATGACCTCCAGAACTGCGGATAGGTTGAGCTGCTGGCAGAAAAGTAGAAGGCTGAATATGAAAGGAGAGACAAGGAGAAGGGTCAGGATGGTGCCGAGGGGTCCGACAAGAATCGTGGTGGCCAAGGGGGTCGCCGCGGCAAAGATAACCAACAAGAGAGGCCCGCTCGGCGTCACAACAAGAAAGACAAAGATGATGATCATGACGAGGACGACGAGTCCGGCGAGCACGAGTTCTAGAAGGCTACAGAGGCCATGTGCATCGACGGTGGTGCCTCGTTGCACACCTTGCACCGCCAGCTGAAGCAGTGTGCGCGTGAGGTCACTACGGCGGAGCCGTCGTTCGATGCCCAGAAGCCACTGAAGTGGTCCTGCATGCCCATCGTTTTTGACACCGAGGATCACCCTGATCGCACAACTGCGGTCGGGTGTTTGCTGTTGTTGGTTTCACCAACAATACGCAACCTCAAGGTGACCAAAGTGCTGGTTCACGGTGGGGTCGGTCTAAATTTGATCTCACCCGCTATGATCAAGAAGCTGGAGATTCCTGATGGAGATCTCGAGGAGACGGGCACGTTCCAAGGGGTTAACCCGGGAAGGAGTCAGCCGAAAGGTAAAATCACGCTGCCTATTACATTCGGGGGCGAGCTGAACTACAGGACAAAGAAGATCGTTTTTTTATGTTGCCGAGATCCCCCTGCCGTACAACGGGATCCTTGGCCGCCCGCACTGGCCAAGCTCATGGCGGCGTCACACTACGCCTACAACACATTAAAGATGTCGGGGCCGCTGACCATCATCACCGACCAACTCTACCGAGAGGCAGTTGCAGCAACTGCCGCCAGGGCACTTGCTCCTGCCGCTGAAGCCCCGGGAAGGAAGAAGGCCGACAAGACCTCTTGCACCCACTCCGGCAAGCGCACCTCTTCGGAGTGTTGTGCTCCCGTTGAGGACGTGCCAGAGAGCTCCACCGGCAAGATCAAGAAGTCCAAGGCTGCACCACCAGAAACCAAGAAGGTGTCCGTCAAGGAGGATGGCACGGGCGGGGCTTTCACTATAAGCTCCACCCTCGACAGCAAATAGGAAAGCGCGCTCATCGCCTTCTTGTGAGCGAATGTCGATGTATTTGCATGGCAAGCATCTGACATCTCCGGCGTTCCCAGGGAGGTGATTGAGCACCATCTTGCTGTCTGTCCTCACGCACGGCTCGTCAAGCAGAAGGTCAAGAAGCAAGCTTTGGAGTGACAAGAGTTACTCCAAACGGCATTATTATGCATAAAAACAATATAAATAACAGTAGGTAAACATGATGCAAAATGGACGTATCAGGGGGATCAATCATGGAGGGCTTCTACATTATCCTTGCTGCCTCCTGATGATGTGTGAGTAGTTCAACATAGACCTACAGGTCCATAGCTAGTAGCTAGACAACTTATTCTCCCTCTTTGATCTTCAATGCCATGTTCTCGTCAATTTTCTTGGAGTTCTATCCGATGTAATCTTCTTTTGCGGTGTGTTTGTTGGGATCCGATGAATTTTGGGTTTATGATCAGATCATTCATTGAAAGTAATTGAGTATATTCTAAACTTTATTATGCATGATTGTTATAGCTTTGTATTTCTCTCTGATCTATCTGTTTCGTCTGGCCAACTAGAATGATTTATCTTCAGTGGGAGATGTGCTTTGTGATTGGTATGATCTTGCGGTGCTCTATATCCCAGTGACAAAAAGGAACAAGAAGGGTATTTGTATTATTGTCATTAAGGGTAAAACAACAGGGTTTATTCATATTGGTTGGGTTTACTTTGTCTACATTCACTGGTGCACGTCGGTCCTAAACAAACGGTTTTTTACCCCTTTCCGCGACGGCATTTGGAACCATCGCCTAGTCAGTGTGGGTGATAGGGGGGTCCTTCCCACACGACCCAGAAACCATCGGGGATAGGAAGCCTGGATGCATACAGTTGTCCCTATATAACCGTTTCCGATATCTCGAATATCCGAAACGCTTCATCCTTGCTACCCGTTTGTGCTCGCATTGCCATCGCAGTTGGAGTTTTGTGGTTCTGCCTAAAACCAGGCAGATTCTACGCATGGGAGATTTCCAGGCAGATTCTAGGCAGATTCCAGGCACGGGAGATTTACGATGCCTGGCACATCACAAAAAGTACATGATTATAAACCGGGTACGATAGGTAGACAATCACACACATTTAGTTTTCCTGCACTGTATGCGATAGTGTCGGACATCGCACACGTTTTGTGAACGGCAATTGTGTGCATGATTGCACACGTTTCCTCTCCGTGAACCATCTCGGATTATGGTGTATATCGCAAATGTTTGTGTTTTACCAATCGTGTGTCCCGTAATGACCTGCACAACGTAATTTCGCCCTAATTTAATTTCTGCTATTTAAAATTGTACCTAATTTTAACTTGAAAGTAGGCTATAGCTTTATTCATATCCATCATGTTCAAACAACTAATGCATTATTCGATTCACAGGTACATATGTTTAAGAATTATAGCAGCACCAAATAAAGAATGATGTGCCGGGGTTCTATACTTGTACTATTACAGATGGTAAAGAAAGAGGCGACAGACATTCCAGTTGCTGAACAAGGTGAAGCGGAATGGCCCTATTGTGCTCTCCTGGATGCAGAAGGCATGCAGTACTCTAGTCCAACCCCTTGTGATGGCTGGACGCCAATCATGTAGTTTGAGAAATAATCTTGAGTAAACTGCTTCAGGATCCACTGCAAAAGAAAAAAGATTGAGATATTGTCATCTAACACAACCCATTACGGGCAGTAAAAAGAAGGCTACATGGTTCTTACTTACCATCTTGCAGTTCACGGTTGTCTTGCATAAAGTGTAAACAAATAGTTCAATTGACATCTTTTGACCCATTTTAGTAACAATCTTTATCAGTTTCCTCACTTGATGCTAGTTCATGAATATCTGATTGCCCCATGCAAAGAAAGGGTCGAAGTGTGGATCTTTGGCAATGATATATGTACCTAAAAGCACCAAGTTAATATTAGAAGCTAAACAACAATTGAAAAATGATGTAGTACAACATTCCATCCATCCCATTATATAAGATTTTATTACATGTATATCTAGAAATCATCAGAACATTAAGGTAACACTCTTCCTTGTTGCTATGTAGCCTGGGATTGCATATTTAGTCATTCAGTACAATGCATGTTGCTAAACAACAATTGAAAAATGAAAAGGCATGTTACCTGTAATATCCTTAAGAGCAACCAAATATCGTAATTCATAGTGGTATTGTTGAAACTGTTATTGATGAAATTGAACTGCACAGCAAATAGTTGCACATATAGACCATCACATTGTGAAGAACTAAAATAAACAAGTCATAAGGACATCTCTAGGCGATCCATAAAAAGTTAAAGGACTAAAACCCTTAGTGGATATATATACTCCAGCAATTTTTGGCCATTTCTAGTCGATCACCTAAACTTAAGGTTGTAAACTTCAATTTGATCAAGTTCAGAGCAGGTTCAACCAAAAGTAGCATGCATTCAAACATAAACAAAGATAGTTTTGCATAAACGAACATAAAACATAAATTTAAACTAAGCTAAAATAATTTCGGTCGAAGTAGAGGTCGAGCCAATCCTTCCTCGTCATGTATGGTGTGTCGCCAGCCGGGTTCGGGCCAGTACCGTCGTCGGGGTCGTTGGGAAGGCACTCCTCCACTCGTCGACGTCGATCTCCTCGTCCTGGGGGCCCACGTCGATGCCCTTCGTGCCGCCGTCGCCACCGCCTTTGACCTCGTCATCAGAGGAGAGCATGATAACCTCGCCGCCCTCCGCACCGCCGTCCACGCCGCCTTTGACCTCATCATCAAAGGAGAGCATGATAACCTCGCCGCCCTCCGTGCCGACAAAGATCGCCTGCTCTACCTCCACGAGCTCCGGGTGCTGCCGGTGGAGCTCTTACATGTAGGCCTCATTGGTGGCCTCGGCCTCAAGACGCTCACATGCCTCGCGGTCCTCCCGCGCCATAGCCGAGTTCACCACCCCTGGCTTCGGCGGAACGAGGTGGATCGGACGTGTACCGAAGGGGAAATTGAGCCTAGCCGCCGCGCCGTGGTAGCGGACCTGCCAGCGGTCGTACTCCATGGCTGCGAGCTCGGCCGTGTGGAAGCTACTAAGCCACCGGCGGGTGTGGGTCTCTCGATCTGTAATCTCGGCAACCCACGTCCCCCACCGCCGCTGCCGGATCCTGAGGTAGGACTTCATCGACTGTCGGGTCCGGGGGAGGACGGGGAAGTCCTGAACCGGTGTAGGGGCACGACGGCGGGCAGATCGGGGGACCGACGACGACGGATTGAGCCCGCGGAGGACGACGGGGACACCTCGGCGGCCACCTCGCCGGCATTGGGCGAAAAGGCCGTGACAAACCTCTTTTTGGCCATTGGCTACTCGAGCTCCCCAGCACACAGGCAGAGGTTGAGGATGGAGGCGCCGACGATGGCGGCGACCTACCAATGGTTTCGAGGGTGTCTGTGTGAGCGGAGGTTTTGTTTGAGGAAATACTGCGGCAAATAAAATTTTTACTAGGTGGGAGTAACAAGGCGGGGCTACTGAAAATTTGGATCAAGGGCGACTAGATATTTTTGGGAATGCGAGAGATGCAGAGGAGGGAGTAAAATGCTGAGGCTACTGAAAATTTGAATCAAGGGACTGAAGCAGAGAGGGAGGCAGAGGCAGGAGTTTTGGGGGACCGAGCTAGTGTGCTTGACACGCCGGTTGTGGACTGTAGACGACGCACCTTCTCGCGTAAGCCATAGGCATACTATACACCGACGGTGCTCCAAGATATTTTGTACTACATCTCACATGGTTGGTCAGAATAAACTGTGTGGGATCTACTTGATTTGAATTACAAAATGGGGTCACAGCGGCAATGGACGGTGTTTGAATTGCTAGACCTTTTATATGTAGTGAACATGCAACTGTATGTGTGTCATAAAAGAATTGGGATTATTCAGGGTTCGTTTGGACATTTCATACATTAAACTGGTTTTCTAGCCATTTCAGGTGCACAATTCAAAATTAAACTACATGCACATGCTCTGGTGCATACAAATTGGTTGAAAAATCAAATATGTGTCCTTCAGTGCATGCTTTGGTCCCATTGAAGAAATGGGAATGAATTTTTCGGGGTTCATTTGGACTTTTTATACATTAACTGGGTTTTCTAGGCATTTTATGTGCATAATTCAAATTTGAACTACAAGCACATGCTCCAATGCACTAAAGTTGGTTGAAAAATCACATGTGTGTCCTTGGGTGAATTTCTAGGTCTCATGCAGGAGATGGGAATGAATTTCAAACACCAAGGCACTGTTGATTGCCGGCAAAACGTTGAGATACCTGGTTTTTAAATTCTAGTAAATCCAAAACTCGTCTGAAATTCATGAAACTTGGCATGCTATCATGGAGCGGCATCAACATGCCGTGGTGAATTTTTTTCCCATTTGGGGTAGGTTTGGGTATGAGCTTCACACGAACCAGAGCTTCTCACAACAAGCATGATGGTTTCGATAGGGAACGTACCACCTTTGGGGACGAGACGATATCCGTTGCCTCTTATTGCTTTCAAAAAATTTCTAGTGTCAACATAGAACAACAGGAGTGTTGTGTTCAATCTTGGAATTTTTTGGGGTTCGTCTGGCCTTTTTATACATTAACTGGGTTTTCTAGGCATTTTATGTGCATAATTCAAATTTGAACTACAAGCACATGCTCCAATGCACCAAAGTTGGTTGAAAAATCACATGTGTGTCCTTGGGTGAATTTCTAGGTCCCATGCAAGAGATGGGAATGAATTTCAAACACCAGTTCGCTGTTGATTGGCGGCAAAACGTTGAGATGCCTGGTTTTAAAATTCTAGTAAATCCAAAACCCGTCTGAAATTCATGAAACTTGGCATGCTATCATGGAGCGGCATCAACATGCCGTGGTGAAATTTTTGTCCCATTTGGGGCAGGTTTGGGTATAAGCTTCTCACAAATCAGAGCTTCTCACAACAATCATGATGGTTTCGAAAGGGAACGTACCACCTTTGGGGACGAGACGATATCCATTGCCTCTTATTGCTTTCAAAAAATTTCTAGTGTCAACATTGAACAACGGGAGTGTTGTGTTCAATCTTGGAATTTTCCGGGGTTCGTTTGGCAATTTTTATACATTAACTGGGTTTTCTAGGCATTTTATGTGCATAATTCAAATTTGAACTACAAGCATATGCTCCAATGCACCAAAGTTGGTTGAAAAATCACAGGTGTGTCCTTGGGTGAATTTCTAGGTCCCATGCAAGAGATGGGAATGAAATTCAAACACCACCATGGCACTGTTGATTGCCGGCAAAACGTGGAGATGCCTGGTTTTTAAATTGTAGTAAATCCAAAACTCGTCTGAAATTCATGAAACTTGGCATGCTATCATGGAGCGGCATCAACAAGTCGTGGTGAAAATTTTATCCCATTTGGGGAAGGTTCAGGTATAAGCTTCTCACAAACCAGAGCTTCTCACAACAAGCATGATGGTTTCAATAGGAAACGTACCACCTTTGGTGATGGGACGATGTCCGTTGCCTCTTATTGCCTTCAAATATTTTCTAGTGTCAACATAGAACAACAGGAGTGTTGTGTTCAATCTTGGAATTTTTTGGGGTCCGTTTGGCCTTTTATACATTAACTGGGTTTTCTAGGTATTTTATGTGCATAATTCAAATTTGAACTACAAGCACATGCTCCAATGCACTAAAGTTGGTTGAAAAATCACATGTGTGTCCTTGGGTGGATTTCTTGGTCCCATGCAAGAGATGCCACTTAAATTCAAATACTAGGGCACTATTGATTGCCGGCAAAACGTTGAGATGCCTGGTTTTTAAATGCTAGTAAATCCAAAACTTGTCTGAATTCATGAAACTTGGCATGCTATCATGGAGCGGCATCAACATGCCATGGTAAAAAAATTATCCCGTTTGGGGAAGGTTCGGGTATAAGCTTCTCACAACAAGCATGATGGTTTCAATAGGGAACGTCCCACCTTTGGGGACGAAACGATATCCATTGCCTCTTATTGCTTTCAAATATTTTCTAGTGTCAACATAGAACAACAAGAGTGTTGTGTCATTTTTGTGATTTTTCGGGGTTCGTTTGGACATTTTTATGCATTAACTGGGTTTTCTAGGCATTTTATGTGCATAATTCAAATTTGAACTACAAGCACATGCTCCAATACACCAAAGTTGGTTGAAAAATCACATGTGTGTCCTTGGGTGAATTTCTAGGTCCCATGCAAGATATGGGAATGAATTTCAAACACCAGGGCACCATTGATTGCCGACAAAACATTGAGATGCCTGGTTTTTATATTCTAGTAAATCCAAAACTCGTCTGAAATTCATGAAACTTGGCATGCTATCATGGAATCGCGCCCGACATGATGTGGTAATTTTCGTGTCCATTTTGAGAGAAGGGGCACTCAAATAGTGACAACCAACAAAAGCATTTTGAAAAAATAGCTACCACTTAATATCTCAAATGTTTGTATAATTCAAAACATGTGCATTTTGTTAACCATCCACGTGACGCCATGTGTCTTGTTTTTAATGGCTGTAGGAGGTGCCGTGCGGACTGTTTCTTGACCTTGACTGAATGGGAGGCGTGTGAGTGCAGTCCGGTGCGCAGGCTGGCCGAGAGGTGTGCAAGTTGTCCTCCAATGCGCAGGCTCACCGGGAAGCGTGCGAGCTTTATGCTGCGCAGGCTCACTTGGAAGCGTGCGAGCTTTACGCTGCGCAGGCTCACTTGGAAGCAAGCCCTTTGACTTCCATGGCCGCCTGCCTTCCTCTCCATTAATGGCGCCCGAGCCGCTATTTAATATGGGCGTCCTTACTGTTCGCCTCCCATTCCCCTCCACCCCTGCAAACCTCCACCGCCATGGCGCAGAATGATCATCTGCCACTAGTCTTCAAGTTTGGTGAAGTTGACTCTGAGCCGGAGGAGATAGAAAATAAGGAGGAACGGGGCCTCATTGACATGGCCCAGAACGAGCTGGTCGCGGTGGTTGCTTCCCCCACTCCCGTCCCAGCTCCCATCAACGCGCTCGCGCCATCGACCATCCTCGTAGCATTGATGGGCTAGTCACCGAGCACTACCGCAGAGCTGGAAGCCGCGGGCGTCGGCGAGATCTCCGCGGACCCATGCGAACTCATGTACATGCCAGCGCAAGCGCCCGTGCCCGTGCGCGCCCCTCCACCCATCGTGCCGCCGGCCCCCGTGCATTTGCTGCATCCGCCGCGCCCCTCCACCCACCATGGCGCCCGTCCCCGTGCATTTGGCCGCACCCCGCCGTGCCTGTGCCCGTGCCCCCCCCTCAGCGGCATGGGATGCTGCCGCCGACCGCTACCTCTCAGCGGCGCTAGTTGCCGTCCTCCCGCGCCCCGCCCGTCGATCGCGCGACGACATGATGTTTGATTTACAAGTGAAGAACATTTTGTGCTTCCTTGAAGACTTCAACAACGGCATTTCGGAGGACGACAACGACAACGACGGCGCGGCACGCCGCCTCTGCCGTCACCGGAAATAGTTTTTTGGGGTTTAATACTGTATCTCGAATTCTCGATCATATGAATATAAATTCGCAGTGTCACTGAATGAAAGATATGGTTTGAACGAACTTGCTTTTTCTCTCTTAATGTATAGACTTATGAAACGATTTTCTTTTGAAAAAAGGTTAACGGTTTTTAAATATAAAACACTCATCGCAAACGTTTTAGTTAGAACACCTGTATGCAAACTGACAGCTTCCCCAGGAAGCCAAGGGAAAATGTGCCGAGCAGGATTTTTGCATGACCCGTGTGCAACCACATACAAATAATTGGGTAAGATTTGCATATCTTTCATTTTGGGTATGTTGCCATTTCTCAAACTGGAAAGATTGACATTTGTTTATCTAGTAACATTGCCATTTGTCAACCTTGTAACACTTCGATTTGTCAAAATATGCAGCTACAAATCACTAGCACTATCTAATTTTTGCAACTAAAATCACTAGCACTGTTCATATGGACACCACTAGCAAGCTTGAGTTCATGGACGCATATGAAAATGTACCATTGATTACATACAACAAGTCATCAACCCACAATGACAACAAGGATACACGTTGGATTATAGATCATTTCCAACAAAACATTCTAGTAAAGTTTTTCTCATGCAACAAATAACAAAGCGATGAAATGAACTTTAGCTCAACCACTGGTCGGCATTGGAGCGCTTGCTTTGAACCAGAAGTGATTCTCTGGGAAGGGCCAACTACTGTCAATCTCGAGACCAACGCAGGTCTGATCATCCAGGCTGAAGCGGCCTATTTCAATACCCATATTGGGACGGTAGGGAAGCATAGTAATGTCCGAGGTATAGATACAATTGCTTCTCATAAATGGTAGTAACGTTGTGTCAACAGTAGCTGGATCGCCTTCCACCATCATTGGATAGTTTTGTCCATGGAAGAGCAAGTTTCCTCCAAGACTTTCAATGCTGAACCACGGAGAAGGTGTTTGAGCTAGTACACCAGTATCCATCCCGAATACCCTGCAATGGATGTTGGAATAGGTCCGGAGAGTGCGACCATAAGAGACAACCCCTGCTTCCTTAGTAACATCAGCAGTGCCCTGTATACAGACAAGAAGAGGTGATCCATCGGAATAAGTTGCCAGGCGCCATTGAGTATATGGGTCCTGCTCGTCCTCATGCTCGTGAATAAAATTTTCAAGTATAGGTGGTGGAATGTTCACAGGACCTTGGAAACACAAGAAGGTTAATTAGTAAAGGGAAACTAGCTAACCCATATGCATGTGGATGAAACAATTATAATTATGGTGGAAGACAAATGTACCAAAATCATGAGGATTCCATGCAAAAATAGTGCCACGAGTGGTGGCAGCAAACACAAGACCCTCATATTAAATTGCATCACAGTACTCATTAGTGTATAGAAACTGATTTTTGAGCAATATCCATTGAGTTGAACCATGAAGGACGGCAACAAGCTTTTCGAAGATAGCGACAACATAAGCATTCCTATAACCCAAGAGCGGTTGGGAACTCGACAAATTGCTATCTTTCGTAGACGACAGTCAGCATGATCGTATTTGAACTCACATAGAATACCGGTGTACTCAACCTCTGGGAAGTCCTCTGAGATTTTTTGAAGTGGAACCCAGTGACGAGTGTACACATTCACAAGTTCCCACTTGCAGTTGTACCCAATATAATCAACCCAATCTCCATTTGCGCATGCCCAAGCCTTGCCCTCAAGCGATGGCATCTTAACATCATACGTATCATTATCAAGTGGCATCAACTTACCCAAGGAGAGGCTTCCCTCATCCCCACGCCAGTCAGCAGGGTCACGGCGAAGAAGATAGGGGAGATCAAACCGCTCTTGAACCCTTGGGTTCCTTGTAATGATGTTATTAGTTGAGTCGAGAATGGTCTCGAACGAACCTGCCATGCTAGCCGAGGTGATGACGTCAGACCGATCAATGAGTTCCTCCACCGCCTCATCATTCAGATCGGGGCAAGAATAACGGGGTTGTTTCCGTCTTGTTCCCTCCATGGAGAAGACGATCAAACAATGGCAGAAGGAAGGGTGAAGGTAAATGGAGGAGGGAGGAAGAGCTAGCATGCGACAGCAGTTCCAAATCGAGAGGGAAAGGCGAAGAGTCGATGGACGGTTGCCATGGTACACGAAGATGCGCCTGGGGAGCGAACGGTTGTCACAGTGGTCACACATTGACGACAAGGGCCAAGTGAACCGCATGCAATCTCATTGCACAACACACACATCTTGTAAAATTGAACCGTTTCTGTACTCTTCTGTCAACGCAAACAGTCATCCGAGTGAACCGCATGCCGTATATCACTGGTACCTCTTGAGCACTGCGTTGGTTTTCGCTTGAAGAGGAAAGGGTCATGCAGCAAATTAGCGTAAGTATTTCCCTCAGTTTTTTAGAACTAAGGTATCAATCCAGTAGGAGACTACACGCAAGTCCCTCGTACCTACACAAACAAATAAGAACCTCGGAACCAATGTGATAAAGGGGTTGTCAATCCTTTCAGAGTCACTTACAAAGAGTGAGATCTGATAGAGATAATAATAATAAGATAATTTTTTTGGTATTTTTATGATATAGATTGAAAGTAAATATTGCAAAATAAAATAGATTGGAAACTTATATGATAAAAGATAGACCAGGGGGGCATAGGTTTCACTAGTGGCTTCTCTCAAGATAGCATAAGTATTATGGCGGGTGAACAAATTACTGTCGAGTAATTGATAGAAAAGTGCATAATTATGAGAATATCTAGGCATGATCATGCATATAGGCATCACGCCCGCGATAAGTAGACCGAAATGATTCTGCATCTACTACTATTACTCCACACATCGACCGCTATCCAGCATGCATCTAGAGTATTAAGTTCATAAGAACAAAGTAACGCATTAGGCAAGATGACATGATGTAGAGGGATAAACTCAAGCAAAATGATATAAACCCCATCTTTTTATCCTCGATGGCAACAATACAATACGTGCCTTGCTGCCCCTGCTGTCATTGGGAAAGGACACCGCAAGATTGAACCCAAAGCTAAGCACTTCTCCCATTGCAAGAAAGATCAATCTAGTAGGACAAACCAAACTGATAATTCGAAGATACTTGCAAAGATAACCAATCATACATAAAAGATTTCAGAGAAGAATCAAATATTGTTCATAGATAAACTTGATCATAAACCCACAATTCATTGGATCTCGACAAACACACCGCAAAAAGAGTTACATCAAATAGATCTCCAAGAAGATCGTTGAGAACATTGTATTGAGATCCAAAGAGAGAGAAGAAGCCATCTCGCTAATAACTATGGACCCGAAGGTCTGTGGTAAACTACTCACACATCATCGGAGAGGCTATGGTGTTGATGTCGAAGCCCTCCGTGATCGATTCCCCCTCCGACGGAGCTCCGGAAAAGACCCCAAGATGGGATCCCTTGGGTACAGAAGGTTGCGGTGGTGGAAATAGGGTTTCGTGGTGCTCCTGGATGTTTTCGGGGTATATGGATATATATATATAGGAGGAAGAAGTAGGTCGGTGGAGCTGCGAGGAGCCCACGAGGGTGAGGGCGCGCCCAGGGGGGCAGGCGCACCTCCTTGCCTCGTGTCCTCCTTGTTGATTTCTTGACGTCTACTCCAAGTCCCTTGGATCACGTTTTTCCAAAATAACTCTCCCGAAGGTTTCATTCCGTTTGGATTCCGTTTGATATTACTTTTCTGTGAAACACTGAAATAGGCAAAAAAACAGCAATTTGCACTGGGCCTTGGGTTAGTAGGTTAGTCCCAAAAATAATATAGAAGTGTATAAATAAACCCATTAACATCCAAAACAAATAATATAATATCATGGAACAATAAAAAATTATAGATATGTTGGAGACGTATCAAGCATCCCCAAGCTTAATTCCTGCTCGTCCTCGAGTAGGTAAATGATAAAAACAGAATTTTTGATGCGGAATGCTACCTAGCATAATTCTCAATGTAATTTTCATTATTATGGCATGAATGTTCAGATCCGAAAGATTCAAGACACGAGTTTAATATTGACATAAAAATAATAATACTTCAAGCATACTAACAAAGCAATCATGTCTTCTCAAAATAACATGGCCAAAGAAAGTTATCCCTACAAAATCATATAGTCTGGATATGCTCTATCTTCACCACAAAAAGTATTTAAATCATGCACAACCCTGATGACAAGCGAAACAATTGTTTCATACTTTTGATGTTCTCAAACTTTTTCAATCTTCACGCAATACATGAGCGTGAGCCATGGACATAGCACTATAGGTGGAATAGAATGGTGGTTGTGGAGAAGACAAAAAGGAGAAGATAGTCTCACATCAGCTAGGTGTATCAACGGGCTATGGAGATGCCCATCAATAGATATCAATATGAGTGAGTAGGGACTGCCATGCAATGGATGCACTAGAGCTATAAGTGTATGAAAGCTCAACAAAATAAACTAAGTGGGTGTGCATCCAACTCGCTTGCTCACGAAGACCTAGGGCATTTTGAGGAAGCCCATTATTGTAATATACAAGCCAAGTTCTATAATGTAAAATTCCCACAAGTATATTGAAGTGACAACATAGAAGACTCTCTATCATGAAGATCATGGTGCTACTTTGAAGCACAAATGTGGTAAAAGGATAGTAACATTGTCCCTTAGCTCTTTCTCTCTCATTTTTTATTAGGACTTTCTCTTTTTTTATGGCCTCTTTTTTTTTCTTTTTTTTCTTTTTCGTCCGGAGTCTCATCCCGACTTGTGGGGGAATCATAGTCTCCATCATCCTTTCCTCACCTGGGACAATGCTCTAATAATGACGATCATCACACTTTTATTTACTTACAACTCAATTCTTAGAACGAAATATGACTCGATGTGAATGCCTCCGGCGGCGTACCGAGATGTGCAATGACTCATGAGTGACATGTATGAAAGAATTATGAATGGTGGCTTTGCGAAAAATACGATGACAACTACATGATCATGCAAAGCAATATGACAATGATGTAATGTGTCATAACAAACGAAACGGTGGTAAGTTGCATGGAAATATATCTCGGAATGGCTATGGAAATGCCATAATAGGTAGGTATGATGGCTGTTTTGAGGAAGGTATAGGGTGGGTTTATGGTACCGGCGAAAGTTGCGTGGTACTAGAGAGGCTAGCAATGGTGGAAGGTTGAGAGTGCGTATAATCCAAGGACTCAACATTAGTCATAAAGAAATCATATACTTATTGCAAAAATTTATTAGTTATCGAAACAAAGTACTACGTGCATGCTACTAGGGGGATAGATTGGTAGGAAAAGACCATCGCTCGTCCCCGACCGCCACTCATAAGGAAGACAATCAATAAATAAATCATGCTCCGACTTCATCACATAACGGTTCACCATACGTGCATGCTACGGCAATCACAAACTTTAGAACAAATATTTCTCAAATTCACAACTACTCAACTAGAATGACTCTAATATCACCATCTTCATATCTCAAAACAATCATCAAGTATCAAACTTCTCATAGTGTTCAATGCACTTTTTATGATAGTTTTTATTATACCCATCTTGGATGCCTATCATATTAGGACTAATTTTATAACCAAGGAAAATTACCATGCTGTTTTAAAAGACTCTCAAAATAATATAAGTGAAGCATGAGAGATCAATAATTTCTATAAAATAAAACCACCACCATGCTCTAAAAGATATAAGTGAAGCACTAGAGCAGAATTATCTAGCTCAAAAGATATAAGTGAAGCACATAGAGTATTCTAATAAATTCCAATTCATGTGTGTCTCTCCCAAAAGTTGTGTACATAAAGGATGACTGTGGTAAACTAAAAAGCAAAGACTCAAATCCTACAAGACGGTCCAAGCAAAACACATATCATGTGGTGAATAAAAATATAGCCTCAAGTAAAGTTACCGCTGGAAGAAGACGAAAGAGGGGATGCCTTCCGGGGCATACCCAAGCTTAGGATTTTGGTTGTCCTTGAATTTTACCTTGGGGTGCCTTGGGCATCCCCAAGATTAGGCTCTTGCTACTCCTTATTCCATAATCCATCAAATCTTTACCCAAAACTTGAAAACTTCACAACACAAAACTCAACAGAAAATCTCATGAGCTCCGTTAGTATAAGAAAATAAATCACCACTTAAGGTACTGTAATGAACTCATTCTTTATTTATATTGGTGTTAAACATACTATATTCCAACTTCTCTATGGTTCATACCCTCCGATACTAGCCATAGATGCATCAAAATAAGCAAACAACACACGAAAAACAGAATCTGTCAAAAACAGAACAGTCTGTAGTAATCTGTAGGATTCGAATACTTCGGTAACCCCAAAAATTCTGAAATAAATTGGTGGACGTGTGTAATTTGTATATTAATCATATTCAAAAAGAATCAACTTAGTCACACTCTCCAGTAAAAATGGCAGCAAATCTCGTGAGCGCTAAAGTTTCTGTTTTTTACAGCAAGATCTCTAAAACTCCCCCCAAGTATTCCCAAAGGTTCTACTTGGCACAAACACTAATTAAAAGAATAAAACCACATCTAAACAGAGGCTAGATGAATTATTTATTACTAAACAGAACCAAAAAGCAAGAAGCAAAAATAATATTGGGTTGCCTCACAACAAACGCTATCGTTTAACGCCCCTAGCTAGATGTAAAAGCAAGAATAGATCTAGGTATTATCATCTTTGGTATGCAATCCATAAGTGGCTCTCATAATAGATTCATAAGGTAATTTAATTTTATTTCTAGGAAAGTGTTCCATGTCTTTCCTTAACGGAAATTAGAATCTAAGATTACCTTCTTTCATATCAATAATTGCACCAATCGTTCTAAGGAAAGGTCTACCAAGAATAATGAGACATGTAGGATTGCAATCAATATCAAGAGCAATGAAATCTACGGGCACATAATTCCGATTTGCAACAATAAGAACATCATTAATCCTTCCCATAGGTTTCTTAATAGTGGAATCCGCAAGATGAAAATTTAAAGAACAATCATCAAAGTCACGGAAACCTAACACATCACACAAAGTTTTTGGAATCATGGAAACACCAGCACCCAAATCACATAAAGCATATCATTTATGATCTTTAATTTTAATTTTAATAGTAGGTTCCCACACATCAGGAAATTTTCCAGGGATAGAAACTTCTAATTCAAGCTTTTCTTCATAAGATTGCATTAAAGCATCAACGATATGTTTAGTAAAAGCTTTATTTTGACTATAAGCATGCAGAGAATTTAGCTCGGATTGCAATAAGGAAATACAATCTATAAAAGGGTAATTATCATAATTAAATTCCTTGAAATACAAAATAGTGGGTTCATTGCTATGTAAAGTTTTGACCTCATCAATCCCACTTTTACCAATTTTTGCATCAAGATCTAAAAACTCCGAATCATTGGAAAGCCTTTTAATTAAAGTTGACTCATCTCCAGTCCCATCATTATCAAGATTCATATTGCAAAACAAAGATTTAATAGGAGACACATAAATCACTTTTATATCTTCATCCTTATTATCATCAAAACTAGAAGACACGCTTTTATGAAGCAATCTTTTTTAGCACGCATCCTAGCGGTTCTTTCTTTGCACTCATCAATGGAAATTCTCATGGCTTTGAGATACTCATTGATAGCATGCTTAGGTGGAATAGATCTAAGTATCAAAGAATCAACATCAAGAGAAATTCTATCCACGCTCCTAGCCAACTCATCAATCTTAGACAATTTTTCTTCAATCAAAGCATTGAAACTCTTTTGCGAACTAATAAATTCTTTAGTACTAGATTCAAAATCAGAGGGCATATTATTATAATTTCCGTAAGAATTGTTGTAGGAATTACCATAGTTATTAGAGGAATTACTAGGATACGGCCTAGCATTGTTACCAAAATTGTTCCTACCAACAAAATTCACATCCATAGATTCATTATTATTCTCAATCAAAGTAGACAAAGGCATATCATTAGGATCAGAAGAAACACTCTTAATAGCAAACAATTTCATAAGTTCATCCATCTTTCCACTCAAAACATTGATTTCTTCTATAGCATGAACTTTTTTACTAGTAGATCTTTCAGTGTGCCATTGAGAATAATTAACCATAAAATTATCTAGGAGTTAGGTAGCTTCTCCTAAAGTGATTTCCATAAAAGTGCCTCCCGCGGCCGAATCTAAAATATTTCTAGAACCAAATTCAATCCAGCATAAAAATTTTGTATGATCATCCACAAATTCAAACCATGTGCAGGGCAATTACGAATCATTAATTTCATCCTCTCCCATGCTTGTGCAACATGCTCATGATCTAGTTACTTAAAGTTCATAATATAGTTTCTAAGAGAGATGATCTTAGCGGGAGGAAAATACTTAGAGATAAAAGTATCTTTGCACTTGTTCCAAGAATCAATACTAGTTTTAGGCAAAGACGAAAACCAAGTTTTAGCACGACCTCTAAGCAAAATGGAAATAGCTTCAATTTAATAATATTAGTATCCACATCTTTCTTCTTTTGCATATCACACAAATCAACAAAGCTGTTTAGATGGGTAGCGGCATCTTCACTAGGAAGGCCACATAACGGATCTTTCATGACAAGATTCAGCAAAGCAGTATTAATTTCACAAGATTCAACATTGATAAGAGGAGCAAACCGAGTGCTAATAAAATCATTATTGTTGGTATTGAAGAAATCACACAATTTAGTATTATCTTGAGCCATCGTGACAAACAATCCAACCCACAAGCAAACAAGAGGCAAACAAAGAGAGGCGAATGAAAAAGAGGCGAGCGGAAAAGAGGGCGAATAAAATGGCAAGGGTGAAGTGGGGGGAGAGGAAAACAAGAGGCAAATGGCAAATAATGTAATGCGAGGGATAACAGTTTGTGATGGGTACTTGGTATGTCTTGACTTGTGAGTAGATCTCCCCGGCAACGGCACCAGAAATCCTTCTTGCTACCTCTTGAGCACTGCGTTGGTTTTCCCTTGAAGAGGAAAGGGTGATGCAGTAAAGTAGCGAAAGTATTTCCCTCAGTTTTGGAGAACCAAGGTATCAATCCAGTAGAAGACTACACGCAAGTCCCTCGTACCTACACAAACAAATACGAACCTTGCAACCAACGCGATAAAGGGGTTGTCAATCCCTTCACAGTCACTTACGAGAGTGAGATCTGATAGAGATAATAATAATAAGATAAATATTTTTGGTATTTTTATGATATAGATTGAAAGTAAAGATTGCAAAATAAAATAGATTGGAAACTTATATGATAAAAGATAGACCCGTGGGACATAGGTTTCACTAGTGGCTTCTCTCAAGATAGCATAAGTATTTACGGTGGGTGAACAAATTACTGTCGAGCAATTGATAGAAAAGTGCATAATTATGAGAATATCTAGGCATGATGTATATAGGCATCACGTCCGCGACAAGTAGACCAAAACGATTCTGCATCTACTACTATTACTCCACACATCAACCGCTATCCAGCATGCATCTAGAGTATTAAGTTCATAAGAACAGAGTAATGCATTAGGCAAGATGACATGATGTAGAGGGATAAACTCAAGCAATATGATATAAACCCCATATTTTTATCCTCGATGGCAACAATACAATACGTGCCTTGCTGCCCCTGCTGTCACTGGGAAAGGACACCACAATATTGAACCCAAAGCTAAGCACTTCTCCCATTGCAAGAAAGATCAATCTAATAGACCAAACCAAACTGATAATTCGAAGAGACTTGCAAAGATAACCAATCATACATAAAAGATTTCAGAGAAGAATCAAATATTGTTTATAGATAAACTTGATCATAAACCCACAATTCATCAGATCTCGACAAGCACAAAGAGTTACATCAAATAGATCTCCAAGAAGATCGAGGAGAACATTGTATTGAGATCCAAAGAGAGAGAAGAAGCCATGTAGCTAATAACTATGGACCCGAAGGTCTGTGGTAAACTACTCACACATCATCGGAGAGGCTATGGTGTTGATGTAGAAGCCCTCCGTGATCGGTCCTCCCTCCGGCGGAGCTCCGGAAAAGGCCCCAGGATGGGATCTCTTGGGTACAGAAGGTTGCAGTGGTGGAAATAGGGTTTCCTGGTGCTCCTGGATGTTTTCGGAGTATATGGATATATATATATATAGGAGGAAGAAGTAGGTAGGTGGAGCTGCGAGGGGCCCACGAGGGTGGGGGCGTGCCTTGGGAGCAGGCGCACCTCCCTGCCTCATGGCCTCCTCGTTGATTTCTTTACATCTACTCCAAGTCCCCTGGATCACGTTTGTTCCAAAAATAACTCTCCCAAAGGTTTCATTCCGTTTGGATTCCGTTTGATATTCCTTTTCTGCAAAACACTGAAATAGGCAAAAAAAACAACAATTTGCACTGGGCCTTGGGTTAGTAGGTTTGTCCCAAAAATAATATAAAAGTTTATAAATAAGCCCATTAACATGCAAAACAGATAATATAATAGCATGGAATAATAAAAAATTATAGATACGTTGGAGACATATCAATCACACACACCTTGATCTGGCTGACCATTTCTTTTGTGTTGCCTAATCACAAACAGTTCATCCGAGTGAACCGTATGCTGTAACCTTCATCTGGCTGCCCATTTATTTTGTGTTGCCTAATCACAAATAGTTCATCCGAGTGAACCGTATGATGTGTATCGCACACGCCTTCATCTGGCTGCCCGTTTCTTTTGTTCCTCCTCATCTCAAACAGTTAATTGAACTGAACCTTATGCCCTTCATCGCACACACAACTAAAACCTGAACCATGTTTGATGCATCCGTCATCGCAAACATTTTATACATTTCTGACGGTTTTCATACAGCACCGTTTGTGATTATGGCATCCCACACAGATTCTCGAAGGGTCTCTGATTGTAGTGTCGCATTAGCAGCATCCTGCAGTAGTGATTATGTCATCTTGCTTAAGGCATTACTCCATTTTTATTAACTTAATACCCTAGATGCATGCTGGATAGCGGTCGATGGGTGGAGTAATAGTAGTACATGCAGGCAGGAGTCGGTCTAGTTGTCTCAGACGTCATAACTTTGCGCTTTTCTATCAATTATCCAACAATTATTTGTTCACCCACCGAATGTTATGTTCTCGAGAGAGAAGTTGATACATCTCGAACGTATCCATAATTATTGATTGTTCCATGCTATTATAGTATAGATCTTGGATGTTTTATATAAAATTTTGTGCTATTTTATATTATTTTTGGGACAAACCTATTAACCTATCGGCGTACACAAATAGGGTTGTATGTTTCCCCTAACTTGTGCATGAACAGTAGGCCTCCGACCCGGCAGTACCAAGCATCCAAGTCAAAGACCAAGCCGGAGAAGCAGCTCTTTGAGAAATCAAAGGGTGGATCAAGAAGACCAATACAAGCCAGGGGAACTAGATATCACTTTTGGAAAGCCTCCCTTGCCAGGCAGGCAAGCCTGGTGAGGTCGAGGTTGCCCCAAGGTCAAGTCCCAAGATTTCCCCAGCAGGCTTGCCGGGGCCGCCAAGGGCAACTCTTCCCGCCAAGACTTCACCGCTCCACCGCACCAAAACGCAAGTCACCTATCGATGCGGTGTCAAGCCCTCGAGGTGATTAAGTGGCTTCTACTAAGCACGTGGCACCCATTTGGAAGGAAGATTACCCCTGTATGACACCCGTCTAGAGGCGTGTAAAGCAGATAAGCAGGAGATGATTGAGCGGCGCGCCAGGTTTGCCAGGCCGCATCTTCAGCATGACACCTAGCAATGCATTTAATGCACTTTGTCCTAGCTGCCAGTGTTAGGTATGATAGCACTGTTAGCCATCTAATCGCTAGCAAATGATTGTTTTGCTACTGTGGTTACCCCTTAGCCTATAAAAGGAGGGCCATGGCAAACTAGGAAGGGTTTTGGACCCTCGCACACTTGTACGCGCGTAGCTCCTCTCCCCGAGGCGACCTTGCCGGGCTTGAGCGCCGCGTGCCTACTAAGACCCTTCCTTCAACCCACCAAAGTAGGAGTAGGGTTTTATGCCTCACGGCGGCCCGAACCTGGGTAAAAACTACCAGTGTCACCCTTGTCGCACTACTTCATGGCTTCTGCTCTTTGTGCAACATGACCTTCCCCCTTGCCGAACCATAAAGGGGCTCAAGGCTCCATAGGTGATCGTGTTCCATCACGACATCTTTGGCGCGCTAGGTAGTGGGACACACTTGCATGAATCTGAAGGGCAACACGTCAAGCTACGCCGACATCCTCCTCGGCACTCTCTTTGTTAATGGCGTTGAAAAGAAAGGACAACATCATTTCCTCGAAGATACGTATCCAACTTATCTATAATTTTTGATTGTTCCATGTTGTTATATTATCATTCTTGGATGTTTTATAATCATTTTATATCATTTTTGGTACTAACCTATTGACATAGTGCCAAGTGCCAGTTGTTGTTTTTTGCATGTTTTTTACATCGCACGAAATCGATACCAAACGGAGTCCAAACGTAGCAAAACTTTTTGCGGATTTTTGTTGGACCAGAAGACATCCAGTGGGCCGGAGAAGCGCCCGGGTGGTGCTCCGAGGGGAGCACAACCCACCAGGGCGTTCCTGGAGGCCCAGGCACGCCCTGGTGGGTTGTGCCCATCTCGGCTGCCTCTCGGACTGCCTCTTTACTCTATAAATACCCCAATATTCCAGAAACCCTAGGGGAGTCGACGAAAATCAATTCTAGCCGCTGCTAGTTCTAGAAACACCAGATCCAATCTAGACACCATCACGGAGGGGTTCATCATGTCCATTGGTGCCTCTCTGATGATGCGTGAGTAGTTCTTTGTAGACCTATGGGTCCGTAGTTAGTATCTAGATGGCTTCCTCTCTCTCGTTTGATTCTCAATACAATGGTCTCTTGGAGATCCATATGATGTAAGTCTTTTTGCGGTGTGTTTGTTGGGGTCCGATGAACTTTGAGTTTATGATCAGATCTATCATTTTATCCATGAAAGTTATTTGAGTCTTCTTTGATCTCTTATATGCATGTTTTCTTATAGCCTCGTATTTCTTCTATGATATTTGGGTTTTGTTTGGCCAACTTGATCTATTTATCTTGCAATGGGAAGAGGTGCTTTGTGATGGGTTCGATCTTACAGTGCTTGATCCCAGTGACAGAAGGGGAACCGACACGTATGTATCGTTGCTATTAAGGATAACAAGATGGGTTCTATTTCTACATAAATAGATATTGTCTACATTATGTCATCGTTCTTATTGCATTAACTAGTGATGTTCCCACTCTTTTGGATTACAAAGACTTAATTTATGATAGTTTCTCTTTGATTGAATGTATTTCTTTGTTGAAATCCATGATGAATTCACCCCATGCTTATGAAAAAAATAAAGCTTTTACTAAACATATTGTTGATGCTTTGATGAAAGCTTTGGAAGAGAAATTGGAACTAGAAGTTTCAATTCCTAGAAAATTGCATGATGAGTGGGAACGTACTGTCAAAGTCAAGATTAAAAATTATGAGTGTTTTTCTTTGTGTGACTTGGGTGCTAGTGTTTCTACAATTCTGAAATCTTTATGTGATGTGCTTGCTCTTACTGATATTGAAGAGTGTTCTTTTAATTTGCACTTGGCGGATTCTACTATTAAAAAGACTATGGGAAGAATTAATGATGTTATTATTCTTGCAAATAGGAATTATGTTCCCATAGATTTTATTGGTCTTGATATTGATTGTAATCCGTCTTGTCCCATTATTCTTGGTAGTCCATTTTTACGCACTATCGATGCTGTGATTGATATGAAAGAAGGCAATATTAAGTTCCAATTTCCACTAAGGAAGGGTATGGAACACTTCCCTAGAACAAGAATTAGGCCACCATATGAATCAATCATGAGGGCATCTTATGGATCTAGAAACAAAGATGACAAAACTTAGATCCTTGCATTATGCCTTGCTAGGGGCGTGAAACAATAGCGCTTGTTGGGAGGCAACCCAATGAATAAAATTTATTTTTTGCTTTTGCTTCCTATTCTTGAGTGTTAGCACAATTATGCTACTGTTATGATTGTGTTTTTTGTGTTTTAATTAGTTTTTGTGCCAAGTAAAGCCTTTAGGATCTTCTTGGGTGATAGTTGGCTTGATCTTGCTGAAAAATAGAAACTTTCATGCTCACGAAAATAATTTTCATTTTTAATAGAAGCGCGATAAAATATCAATTATTGCTGAAGAAGATTAATATACAAATTTCTCAGGTCTTCCTAATTTTTCAGAATTTTTGGAGTTACAAAAGTATTCAAAATATCCAGATTGCTACAGACTCTTCTGTTTTTGACAAATTCTGTTTTCTTTGCGTTGTGTGCTTGTTTTGATGATTATATGGTTTTCTTTGAAGAGACTTTGCCATAGGAAAGTTCGAATACGGTAGGTATAATGCAAGAATAAAATATGAATTGGTTTTCAACAGCACTGTCGGTGTACAAAAGTAGGGGGTCCCTTTTTGTATCCCTTTACTTGTGCACGGGCAGTCGCGCCCCACGCCCGTGGCCACACTTGGCCGAGAAGAGGAAGCAAAGGCCCAAGACTACCAGAGCAATGCCAAGCCAGAAACACGAAGAGCAGAAGGGCGAGGTGAACTCCCCCAGCAAGGCCCTTGCCGGGGCGGCCTCCACAGCCCCGGCAAGAACCTTGCCGGGGCAACTTGCCCAACGCTAGCAGAGCTGCCACCCTTGAGCCTAAGAGTTCCGACGCCTTGAACCACATTGGAACCAAAGCTCGGGAGGCGCCTCCGTGGCGGAATGCAGATCTATGTGAAGACAAAGAATATACAATACTAGATGAGAATCAGAAGACGAAGATCCTTGGCAAGATCCTTGTCGAAGATACCCATGAGACCCCCCGGTAAGACCCTTGTCGGGGACGCCCACGATGCCACGGCAAGTCCCTTGCCGGGGCCTCGAAAAGACCCTTACCGAAGACATCCGCGGGGTCGCAACCAGGCCCACACATGCCAAGACTCCACCGCCGTTCCCACACAGCTGCCAGCCCACCAACTAGGAAAGCACCTGCGTGGCGATGTGCGGCCTCCAGGCCAACTCAGCAAGCACCTACGTGGTGGCAAGCAGAGCTTCGTGAAGACTCTGTCACCGCACCAACTCAGCAGCCAGCCAGCTAGCGTGGCACTATACGCCTCGTCAGTTCGGACGCGCGTCGAAGCCAGGCGAGGCGGCGACAGCTGGGACGAGCTTCCTTGCCATCCCCAATAAAGCAAGAAGGGCACGTCGACATCGCATTAATTGTGTTTGTCATACGGTGCCAGGAGATAGACTCAACAACTGTACAACTTTCCACCTCCTGTGTGCCACTGTGGCAGCCCCTTTTGACTATAAAAGGAGGCTCGCGGCGTACTAGGAGAGGATTCAGACTTTTTGGACCCTACGCGCTTTGTAGCTAGTCCAAGAACACTAGAAAAACATAAACCAGTAGGTGTAGGGTATTACGCATCACTCGCGGCCCGAACCTAGATAAACCCCCCTCGTGTTGATCCCTCAAACCAGCTCTTTCCACAGGCCCTTGCCCGCCAACCGTAGCAAAAGGGATTCTTCGTGATCCCGTAGGTGTCGTTTCCCCCGACATCTCTGGCGCGCCAGGTAGGGGTCACAAGCTATGAAAATCTGGTTTGGAGGTTAGCACACCGACTTCATCATCACCATGGCCCCCAAGAGAAAGGGGATCACAATGATCGGCTTGTCCGGGGCGGCCCCGTCCGCGCCAATGCGAGTGGGCGGCTGGGTGGCCACAGATGGGGCCGGAGACGTGGCCCGCGAGCATCCATGACATTTTGGTGATCAGAGCCAGGCGAGCGGCGTCGTCCGAATCCGAGACGACGAACCACACGCGCTGGGTCCAAGGGTTGGGCCGTGCTACCCACGGGCCGCGCCGCAGCCTCTACGGCACCCCAGTTGGCACCCGCGCCGCGCCCTTCCCAGGCCTCGCATGATCATCAACACCGCGATGCCGGAGCCCCCGGGCACCGCCGCGGAAAGAGCCCTGTGCGCCACTCGCAGGACGAACCAGGCCGGCGTGCGTGCTCAGACGCCGGTGCAGGCAGTATGCGACCACTGTCGTGGTTCTAAGTCTGACAGTAATGTAGGGGGATAGGTATGGAGAGGCAAGATCTTAGCTATGGAGTAGTTGTAAGCACACGAGGTTTACGAGTTCAGGCCCTTCTCGGAGGAAGTAATAGCCCTACGTCTCGGAGC